>NC_079440.1:47089965-47124529 GCF_903798145.1 Danio aesculapii | reverse complement strand
GATTATTTAAGGCAGTTTGGCAATCACACAGTCAACATCCTTCATTCTCTCATCAGTGACATACAGTCTATAAGCAGTCTCAGGCATGTAAAGATTTTGGACATCTTCTTGGACATTTTTAATGCTTCTGAAAGGTTTGCTGCATTAATAAAGCGCCTATGTCTTGAGGTAGTTCATTATGATGCGATTTACTTTCTATGTGCAATTTGATTGGACAGGAATTGCAGGACTGATTTTTCTACTTAAGCCAATCACCATAGACAAGTAAGAAATAAAGTAGTGACTGCAGTTTGAAGGAAAATAATGTAGTAAAAGTACAGATACAGCACTAAAAATGTTCTCAAGGGAAAGTAAAAGTACAGGTACACATTTTTAAAACTACTTAGCAAATTACAATTCCTGAGAAATACTACTCAATTACTGTAATTGGAGTATTTGTAATTTGTTACTTTACACCACTGGTTGCTGCCTACATTTTTTTTTCAAAACTGCAGTAATGTACTTTAACATAGGTTTGACTGCGGTTTCTGGGTAAAAGGAACAATACATGGCAATGTGATGGCAACAAATTTTGTTCCTTTTCACATCAATTTTATTTACAAGAACATGTAATTGATGGCTTAAGTATTATTTTTAGTTCCTTGCAAACAAATACCACAAAAAACTTAATAATATGCATAATTTCAACACAGGCTCATTGGTAAAATGTGCCCAGGGATTTGAGAACCAAGAAATATGTGCTTGTGGGAACATATGGCTGCATTTTGTGTGTAAAATGAATGCTACGGGGTGGTACTTCTGTATGGACAACTTTTCTGGTGTTTGCGTAGTAAAAAAAAAAAAAAAAAAGCTGTGTGACATCGTGGCCAATATGTTGTCAGTTTATATCAGGTTGATATATTATTTGACATTTGCAGAAATGGACACAGCAGCCTCTGGTGGATTTATGACAAATGGCATGTATGAGAAAACGTGCCTCAGCAACATATTTGAGATTGTCAAAAATTCACATGGCAGATTTGTGAAAACTGCAAGAAGACGTTAATAAATTTCAGTACGTTTTTCTTGGTTCTCAAAAATGCATCCCTGGACACAATTCCAATGAGCATGAGTTGCATAATTTCTAATCAAATACATTTGCCTCACCTATTTATCTCCATATGGACATCATTATTGGCATGGTCAGTTTGCTCAATGGCTCACTGAATATGGTGTTGATGCAGAGAACTTGGGATTGACTCCAGTGAAGCACGGTTTCAAAGCATTGTAAAATCAGAGTAAACTACATCGCTGTGCTTTTTTAGTTTACGTTTGCTTTTGAAAATACTATTGGTTGGGTTTAGGAACGGGTTTAGGTCAATGGTTTGCTGGTCTTGATGATTTGTACAAGACCTGCATTCTTGAGGACATACAAATAAGACGTGTATCTGAAACGCATTACAAAATGTACACTAAGTAATGTATTTCATAATTACAAAAATGTAGGCAGCACCCTCTAGTGGATTTGTCATCTGAAACATGCAATGAAACAAACATGTAGCAATGTATTTCAGGTTTAGCTAAAATGTAGGCCATAGAATGTATTTGATGGTACATTTGAATGTACTTGCCTATAGCACTTATTCACTGCTGCTCTTATAGTTGTGTAAATTGCTTCCTTGTCCTCATTCGTAAGTCGTATTGGATAAAAGCGTCTGCTAAATGACTAAATTTAAATGTAAATGTGAACACAAGTGCTCAGAGAAATTGGGCTATGCATTTATTGTATTGATGACTGAATGTAATGGCAAATTATTTCTTTCTGTTCACAAGGAATGTTTTAATGTGAAGACTGAAATTGAATAAAGTCAGACAAAGTTTGTCTTTTAATTATTTTAATTCTCCAGAGAATGATCAGTTTACACTCAGACAGCCTGTGAGCAAACGGATCCCAACGAGAGACTCACAAGAAAGTTAGCAAATCCACTCAATTTTGTCATATCAGATGGTTGCAAAGACAAACCAAAAATAAGTTGCATCCTCAGTAACTCGATGATGATGGTAACAAATGCCACCTTTAAGTCACTAAATCTAGAATAAGCATGAGCGGCCTGTGTCCTATCATTCATCCTTGATAGCCTTTTACCATGAAGCACAATGATGAGCTAGCTAGAAGATGCAGAGGGGATGCTGGGAGCAGTCGTGAGCTTGAGTGTGAAGCGTGTATGACCTGATTGATTGTGTTGTTATTGTTAAGGACTCTGTTCCGTCTGCCTGCGGGATTCTCCCTCACCATTCATTCACTCGTCTGTTTGCTCTGGCTCTCATAAATTTCACAGGCAGAGCTGAGCTCTGCTGGGAGCTTAAACAATTGCCTTATTGATGGATGCCCACGTATGAGTGGAGAGAGAATCTTTACAGGAGCTGCTCCTTGAGGCCTTGTGGAATTTTTATTTTATTTTTATTTTTTGTTTGCTGGCTGCATTCAATCATTATGTTAATTGTTAATTTGCTATGGATGCATACTTCTTTTTGGGTATGGTGCAACAAGCGTTTCTTTCCAGTCTATTCTTCTCTGTAGATCCTCTTGATCACTGTCAGACTGGATAGGGGCATTTTTAGTTTTTTTTCAAAATATGTTTGGGTCCATTTCCAAGCTCTGATTGGGTCATTCAAGTTCGTAGTTCATAGGGTCACTTGCATGCATCAAACTTTCATTCCAGTATGAGGTTCTGAGTGCTTTGGACTATGATTTTATTATTATTAAAGGAATATCTCAGTGTTTTGGTTGCATTTAGCTTTTCTTACTTCGTTCGCTTCTCAAGTGCCTGTCTTCAACAACAACAACAACAACACCATGCCAAAGACTGTAGAATATACAAGACATGTCACTCATATAGTTTTGAAAGGGGAAAGTGTAATGGTCAATATGGTGAATGAAGCACTGCCTACTAGTACAGGAGTCAATCATTGTTTACTATGGACTGAAGATTCTCTGAGGAGAAACTCAGACCAAACGTGTGCTTTTACGACAGTTTTTGTGGTCAACAAGCGCACTGGAATCTCAGCGAATACTTGCTTAACAGACATAAGAAATATATCCAAAGAAAGCTTGAAATGTCAACTTTTAAATGTAACAACTACACCTGAAAACAAAAGTTTTTTGGTTTTGCAATCTGTATGAAATACAGCGTCACAAACGTCCACAAACTTGTAAACAAAGAGTCGCTGTGATTTCTGGAGGAGATTCGCCATCAGGACCAATTGTGAATTACTTCAAAAGATCAGAGCAATCTGATGAAGCATTATGTTGAGCCATAAATGAGGTTGGTGTCGTGATATTGTTCCTTTCGAGTGCGCATGTGCATTAGTTTGAGCAACATGTAAAAATTCTGATTTTGTTTGTTTTGAACATTTAGAAATGAAACCTAAAAGACAGTTGTTGTTTAATTTTATTGGTGATTCCAAATATGTAATGTAATCATAAGCTTGGCAAACCATTTTGGAAAATTTCATGTTTCCGCACTCAGACAGAATGCCTAAGCATTCTTCCAGAGAGGCATTTCAAAGATGGCCGCTGAGTGAAATGACTTGTCTTAAAGGGACTTTAACCATGCTTCACTGATATTTACTGTTCAGGTGATTTTCCTTTAAGTATGATGCTTGTAATTAGGGTTCATCAAATAAGAAAATCTTGTTTCTCACAGATTCCCTCAATATCCCTTTTCCAAGACATTTCAAGAGCTGGTTTGGAGTCAGAGCCTATTGACAAATTGGTTTCTTGTCTTTTGACACTCAAAGCACTGGATCTGAACCAGGAAAAGTAGTTATTAAATAGCACCAAAACATTGCTGGGCTAGAAGAAAGAACCAATTGTGTCAAGGAACAACGAGACTAATAGAAACTGTTTTGAGCTACAGATTTGAATAGACATTTTTTCACATTTCTGGGTTTCTCAGCACTGGAAGTCTTCATAGTGGGAACTCAAAGGCCAAGAATTGGAGAGTACCACGCAAATACAGTCTTCCATAGGGTAACTTAGAAGCCAAGGAATTGGAGAGTACAACGAATACAGTTGAAGTCAGAATAATTAGCCCCCATAATTATTAGCCCCCCCTTGTTTTCCCCCCCAATTTCTGTTTACCAGAGAGAAGATTTCTTTCAACACATTTCTAAACATAATAGTTTTAATAACTCATTTCTAATAACTGGTTTATCGAAAAAATATAGCTTAAAGGGGCTAATAATTTTAACCTTAAAATGGTTTTAAAAACTCTGTTTTTTCTATCCAAAATAAAACAAATAAGAATTTCTCCAGAAGAAAAAAATATATTATCAGACATACTGTGAACATTTCTTTGCACTGTTAAACATAATTTTGGAAATATTTAAAACAGAAAAAAAAATTCAAAGGGGGGCTAATAATTCTGACTTCAACTGTATATGATTTGCATTCCGATTATTCAAATAACAAAAGAAAAATTCCACAATAGTGTTTTCAGGACTTTCAAAAAAAAAAATTACGGTAGTCAGAAGAGAGATCAATGTCACATTTTTTGTCCCGCCCAAAGATGCTGTATTAGAAACACTCACATAAGTGTTAACTAGTTATTTTTGTAATTGGATGCAAAGATAATATAATTGTGACAATGCTGGATGCAGAAATGGAGTTGAGGATCCAATAGCAGTTTATTAAGAGAATCATCTTGCAAGCAAAGTTCAAAACAGGAACAAACAGGTGCATCCAGATAATCCAAAGTGTGCAAACAACGTAAATGTAAACAAGGGAAGGGAAGGTTAGGGAAAATGTGCCATAATGAGTTTATAGTGATTGAAATCAGTCCATAATCTTCCTGCTGTCTGTGTATGTAAACAGTGGGAATTAGGAACCGATGCATGCTGGGAGTTGTAGTTTGTTAACATGGTGTATGAGTAGATCTCTAGCAATCCGCAGCCACTAGATCACTGGTGATTGTTACAATAATACACAGTACAGCTTTACAAAACATGTTTCTTTTTTATTAAAATGTTAAAAACTTAAAAGGATTTAAGATGTGAATGACTGTTGAATATGCTGTTTAAAAGATTTATGCTGAAATCATCATTGCTTCTAAACATATTTAAACATTTACACATTTTTTATTGCTTATTCAGTCAACTGAAATCATGCTGCACTTTGCAAAAAAAATGTATTCTCCCTTATATTTTCCATCTATACAAACTACATAGTGCTGCATAAACACGTTATTATTGCTCGTAATGTTGGTTTATACAAACTATGGCACTGCATGAACACATTGTATTTGTTGTGTTTGGTTTTCGATATAGTAGGTATGCAGGTTATTGACACATCATTGATGCCACATTTGTATTTTGCAGTTCCATATTTGTATTGCTGGTTTAGATGAGAGGTATGCAGTGACTCAGACCTAGCTCTATGGTGACCCTTGAGATAGTGGGAAAGCTAAGCAATTCTAGAAGGCTTACCAAACAAGCCAGCCCTGAACCGGCAATAGTACTGCTTCCAATCTAGCACAGGGTTTATGCTGGTGTAAAAGGGATTATAAGAGGTCATTTAGTTGATTGTTAGGTGTTTTTGCAATGGGGTTGTCGTGTCTTCACTAAAAAAGGCTTCCTTTTGGCTAATATGCAATAATGTCCTTAAATACATTTCTTTCATCTCCATATGTGATCATATAGACCCCAGTCAGAGTGCTCATCACTATCTAGTTTACCACTCAAATCACTTCTGCGATTTGTTAGCTTATCTAGAAGACCTGCTTTTGGAAAAGTCCACAACAACAACCTTGTGCAACAAGGTTGTTTCGAACTTCCTCCATTCATATTTATACAGGCTAGATTCACCCATCGACCTATAACACAGAATAAGTTTTTGAAGTTTCCCCCTGATCTATGCTTCAACACAATCCTGTCACTCAGCGCTGCAGGGCATTTCTTTGACTTCATGGCTTGGTTTTTGTTCTGATATGCATGTCCAGCTTTTAGACTTTACCTGTATACAGACAGGTGGGTATTCTACTTTTTTAACCCACAGAACTGCCACTCAATAGATATATTCTTTATTTTTCCACCATTTTCTATAAATCCTAAAGATGGTTCGGTGTAAAAATCCTGTAGATCAGCAGTTTCTGAAATATTCAAACTAGCCTGTCTTGCACCTACAACCATCCCACTTTCACAAAGTCACTTTCAAAATTACTTTCTTCCCCATTAATGCTGTAAATGCATTGGGTTGCTGCCATATGTGTGTGTACAAATCAAACTAATATGGCTGTAATTCCCATTTTTATGGATTCTTAGAAGTGCACTGAGGAGGCAGAGACAATTATCTGGGTCATTCCTTTTATGGAGTCCCTAAACTTTTCAAAAATGTATATGCATATATTTTTTTTTATAAAAAATAAATTGTCATACTTGCAGAAAACAAAGAAGCTCTGGTTGATACATTAAATCATTATACCTTAACAATTTCTTGAGTAAATAAACAAATGTGCCTTATAGGATCATCACTTTAGATATTTTTGTAATACTCATGCATGTGACGAGATCTCCACCTATGAGATCTTGCAAGACTAAATCGCGACAAGATTTCTCGTTGAGGTGAAAAGTTGTCTCATCAGTTGTGATGTTATGATGGAGCGTGAGGGTGAATTTAGCACTGAAGACTGGACCCAGGATTGGATTAGAACTGCACATCAACAGGGTTTTTGCAGATATCATAATGTCAAATTTAAGACTTTTTAAGGCCATTAAGTATTAAAATTAAGACCTATATCACAATATCAAAAGCACGCATACACATAAAGAGAAAATGCAAAAATCATCAAATTAGTGGTAAAATAAATGTATTCAAATTGAACAATACTAAAGAAAGGTTAGATGCATCATTGAACTATAGGAAAAAACAAACAAACATCTTAACACTGGCACTGCATCGCGCACCTCACAAAACGGACAAGGCTATTATACTTGATGTGTTCGCCATTGTGATATTCTTTGGCGGTCAAAAGAAACCCACTGTAGTACTGTAGTAGAACTGTTTCATTAAGTAGAACTCATTTCATTAATATCGTTCAAGATTTTTAAACTAATTGTTTTCTATTATTTTTATAATTTATTATAATAATTATAAAGATTTTTATAACCGTTTAAGATTTTTTAAATCTAATAAAGGTAAATATTAATGGCAACAGAACATGGGTTGTTCTACAATTATATTTTTTATTATGGCAAGAATAAAAGCAAAAAAAATATTTCTCAACAATTCACACATTACTGTCTGGCTAGTTTCTGTCTTCTACTTATCAGCTAAAAAGGCAATAATGGTCCAACATTCTGGACCATTATCACCAATAAAGCCTAGAAATTGGGCATCAGTATATTGTAAATTGATAGGTTCAAGTATTCCTTTCCAGTTATCAAAGAAATAATTTATTACTTAATTTTAGTTTGTAACTATTACACTGTTTTAAATTCAAAATTGTAATATAAAAATCTGTGTAAAAAATATGAATGGTGAAAAAACATACCACCTGGGTCTCCACTTTTGCCATGGCCTCTTTCTTTTTAACAAACTTATCCCTCAGGTTTTTACCAAACTTTTACAAAAACTTTTCTCCTTTCCCACGGCTGTTGCAATTTCTAGGCAAGAATTATTGGTCATCTGGTTCTTCCTATGATCACGCATGGACAGATCATAAAGATGTCTGTACAGCCATACCTGTTTCAGACAAAATCTTTTCAAAGTGTTTCATATTCAACTCAAATCAAATGCGGTGCCTCGGGAACTGTTTACCCGAGTCTCAAAAAATTTCATGAGCTCTGCCAGCCGAAATAATGTCGGGCGCACCCAAAGCGAACCTCCGTAACACAGCGATGATGTCACATTCGCCGCACGCATTGAGTTCAATAACAGAAAGCTGATTGGCAATTGCATGTTGGTCTCATTTGTAGATGTAATACTGCAAATTACATTTAGACTAGTGAAATAAAGAACAACAACACCACGAAAACCAAGCAACAACAACAAAAAAGAATTTAAATGAGCATTAGATGTAGCGTTACATGGACATTGTAAAAATAAGACCTGTGGTAAAATATTTAGGACCTAGAACAATTTAAGACATTTTAATCTACCAAGATGCTGGCCAGAGCCAGCCTGTCCCAACTTCAACGACATACCAGAGGGAGACCCCTTTTTCATCTTGGGAACACACACACACACACAAAGACACGCACTTTTGAAATAGACTCATAGAAATCTCAAAAGTCCAAAGTACAAAAAAAAGTGTTTGTAACCTATGTATTATCTCCCTTAATTTTCTCTTAATTCTTACACTTGTATATGCCCTTTTCACGACATTAGACAAACTAAGAACACATGAATTATGTTTTATGTATTTCTAAAACTATCATGTTTGTTATTCGGCTCCGTACATAATTCCACAGCTCATGATCTAGGACATAAGATGATAACTTGTATGCTTGGTGTAATTTTATACCATAAGTTAAAGTCTGTCTGTGTGTCTTCAGACGGCACAGACCAGCGAGGATGAACAAAGAAAGTTTCCCATGCAACTTTTCCTCTTATGTCATTGGTCAGTCAGGAGAGACTGAGAGTGACTTAACCAATATTTAAAATCTATCTACACCCCCAGATCCTGGCAGAAGGTCCACGACACCAGGGAAGACTTCGACAAAAGAACTTCCTTCGAGACTCGTTCTTCCAAGCATCAATGAAAATGACAGGAAGAGAGACAGAGACAGGAAAGTGTCAGGAAAGCGGGTGAGTCCAGCTTTGTTGAGGTTGGAGTGTTGAGTGGCAAAGAGGGAAGGGTTTGCATGTAAAGGGGAGTTTTAGTTCGAGCACGTGCTGATTTTCTCTCTGCCGCCTAAACACCGTAACAGGTAGAAACAGTCTTCGAAGCTATTATGCATATTTATGAACTTGCACCTCATACACAATAGAGCACGCGAAGTGGTTCGAACCAAGTCTATCTCTTCAGTTAGTGCTGAAAACTCAAAGACGTCACATTGTACCTGCCGTTACAGACAGGCCGTCTACACACTGGAATTTGCTTGGAATTATGCAGAAACAACTAATTTTCACTTTTTAGTGAAATATTTGTGTCCTAATTGTGTTTTTTGAAGTGTGGGACACATATATGACTGTCTCAAAAAACATTCCAAAAAATGTGTTTTGTTATTTCGTGACCCTTTGAGCTGTGCCTCTTTATCAAAAGGTGTTTTAGAGTCTTGTTGGTTCTTACTTGTTGTGGGGAGCAACTGAACGAAATTTGTCATTTTTTCATCTACATTCTCTATTTTCCTCGCCGTTCTTTTGTTTGTGTATTGTATGTGTTAGACTAGTCATTAAACCACTTTATAACCACGTTTAATTGTCTTTGTTTGACTCACAGAAACAGTCACTTTAATTGTAAAATTCACAAGAAGTAAGCTATAATTCCCTTTCTAGATAAATAAAAGTCTGCTCAGACAAGCGGACAAACTAATTGTTATATTTATTTTGTTAAATTAATTCTAAGTTAATTGTGAATATTCAAAATAATAATAACTTGTTGTTCGCAGCCGGCAGCTAGCTCACTGCAACTCTTACATGCTACTGAAGCTAAGCAGAGCTGCGTCCAGTCAGTACCTGGATGGGAGACCACATGGGAAAGCTAGGATGCTGCCAGAAGTGGTGTTAGTGAGACCAGCAGGGGACGCCGAGCCAGTGGTCTGTGTGGACACCGTCAGTGAACGCCGTCTTTTGGATGAGACGTTAAACCGAGGTCCCAACTTTCTGTGGTCGTTAAAAATCCCAGGATGTTCTTCATAAAAAAGAAGTATGGGTTTAACCTCGGCATCCTGGACAAATTTTCTCACTGGCCTCTGTCCATCATGGCCCCCTAACCATCCCCACATCATAATTGGCTTCATCACTCTCATCAGTCTCCTCTCCACCAATCAGCTGGTGTGTGGTGTGCGGTCTGGCACAATATGTCTGCCATCATGTCATCCAGGTGGATTCTGCACACTGGTGATGGATAAGGAGATTCCTCAATGTGTAAAGCGCTGTATAAATATAAGGATTTATTATTATTATTATTATTATTATTATTATTATTATTATTATTATAAATCATTAATACTCACAAATTGAGCTAATTTTGCTACTAACGTGTTCAAGTAAGAATGCTTTAGAGTCAGGCCAACTAAAACATCAGTTAATAATTGTTTTACCTCTAAAACGATCTTACTTTAAGCAGGATGATGCTGAAAACATTTAAAATCTAACCTATAAACACTTTCAACACACACTGCTGTAATCTTGTAATACAATAATTCTTAATACGATTTCCAGGCTTACATCAAATATTGCATTCTATTTAATAAGACAACAATGTACTTTACTGCACAGCAGGAAGCACCCGTAAGCGACTTAAAATGTTGACTCATATAAATACACAGATTTTCAGAATGTTTGAATGCGCGTCTATAATTTCCTCCCAATAATGAAGCAATATGAGTCTTAAATGGGCCTTCCAGAACGCCTCACCTCAGCGATGCCCTGCTTGTTTTGTTCTCCTTTTTTTCAAGAACAAATACTGCTATAACATGTTTAATTCTTGCATGCATCAGCTCGAGGCACACACTGAGTCAGTGGGGGAGCTGGCGAAATGGAGTGCTGAAATATTTATCAAGGCGTTGCATATTCAGCCTGAGGTCCTTTGTGAGTGCTCTTGTGATCTTCCGCAACACGTTCGCAAATTAAATATTGATGGCGTTTAAATAAATAGGGGAATGGTGCACCCCGGCTCAAAAGGATGCCAAACTGAATAAGTGAAGATATCGGTGGTGGTTGGGACGCTTCTTTTGTCATGAGGCGCAGGAGCGATAAGGACAGATCGCTACTGTATCCTGCTTTCGTGGCACGTCTTGCCTCTTCACACTGGATAAAGGCATCAGTTCCGCACATGGTTTGATTGAATACGGTCATAACAAAAGAAAAGCATTAGGTCAATGGACCCTAGTCAAGCAGATGCCGTGTTTAATATTGGGCGGGATGAAAACAAGGCTGAGGAATTGGCATACGGTCTGTTCTGTAGGTTTACCCTGCCAAATTGATGGCTGAAATAGATTTCTCAAAGAAGAAAGGGCGTTGTTAGCATTTTCTGCACTAAACAAAATTGCAACCAAACACGATTTGCAATGATGGATTGTTCTTTTTACAGTTGTTAGTAGTTGGTTGCTAATTACTATTTCAGATGTTTTTTTCAGGAAGTAATAGGAACTGCTTTTTTATTTAATATTTTATGTATCGATTAATGCAGTTTACAACATGCTACCATGCGATAGGATACAACTTTATCTTGTGTTACAGCAGGTTCAGTCATAAGACAAATTTATCCTGTAGACAATGTAGAGACAAGACCTTTACACTTGTTACTACCTTTCTTTTTTTTTTAAAAGTCTAGCACAATTCAGATTTTGTGTAACTTATTCAGTGTTAAAATAGCAACCAACCCAGGCTCATTCTGAAAACGTACCTCTATACATTTCTGGAGAGCGTCAAATACGTCCCAGGAGCTACGTTTTTTGCAGTTTTTGTTTTTGCGAATCCACCAGAGGCCGCTGTGTATGCTTTTTCAGATCTCAAATTTCTCTTGCGAGTGCCATTCAGGGCTGCTGTTCTCGTGTAAAACCACCAGAGGCTGCTGTCGACTGACTGACCTAATCCCAACCAATAGTACTTTCAAAAGCACAGATTGACCTGCCCACTCACTTCCTTAAACCCAACCGACAGTTTTAAAAAACAATCTAGAAAAATCCCTCGCCTGATTTTTACGACATTTTCAGATTTTACCACATTCTCATCATTTTTTACTTGTTTATTGAATTTTTTGGCTTCTGTTTTGGTCTTACCTGCTTTCTGAAACTGTTCTTCACCGGACTCAAACCTCATTGTTGTGGTCAACTCCTCTCTGCATCTCACAGTCCAACGAAGCTGTTAAGGAGGTAATACAGAGGTAAGCGGTCAGCTGGTAAGCATGAAAAGAAACGGTATCATACTGCCCCGTATGGCTACATTTTCTGAATGAGCCTATGTTGCAATAGAGTTTGGTGTACAAAATAGTGTTTTAATCTAATTGTCATTCATAACCTAATACCACTGATAAGATTAGACTAAACAAATTCATACAACACATAAAAATTAAAAATCCAACAATAAAGTGTTCAGGGGTAGCTTAGACAATCTTTCAGTGCTCTTTGGGTAAAGGATTCATCGGAATAAACAGGAAAAATCAGTCCAAGGCACTCCAAAATGTGGAAAAAATATAAAAAAGCTTTTATTGACATGGCTATTCCTTAAAATTGCGCCTTCGCATTTCAGCAAACGCTTGCCTTCATCAGGGTAACAGAGATCAGGTATGTCTGGAGTTTCTTTTGAAAACGAGTTTTTGAGTCACGAGATCATAATGTTCAAAAGAAACTCCAGACGCACATGATCTCTGTTACCCAAGTGTTTGCTGAAATGCCTAGGAGCAGTTTTAAGGAATAGCCATGTCAATAAAGGCTTTTAAACATTTTTCCACATTTTTCAAGTGCCTTGACTTTTGCTGTTTATACAACACCTACTGTAAGTTGGTTCAGAAACAGCATTACTGGCCAGCCCAACAAGACTTATTTCTCATATACTTTTTGAAGTGGCTAACACATTGCTTTAAAAAACATTTTAATCTAACGTTTTAGTTTTCAGACAGACAGTTAAACGGTTATAAACTGCTTTCTAAATAGCAAAAAAATAAAATAAAATATAATGTTATATGTATATACATAATTTCCCTTTTCTTTCTTTATACAGCATCATTCAACTTTATTTTTCCTCACAATTCCAAGTTCATTAAATAATTTATTTTCCTTCAGCTTAGTATATTTTTCAGAGGTCACTAACTATTGCCAACTATTCCGCCATATGTTTTATGCAGCGGATGCCCTTTTAGCCGCAACCCAGTACTGGGAAACACTCATTCACTATGGCAATTTAGTTTATTCAATTCACCTATATCTCATGTCTTTGGACTGTGAGGGAAACCAGAGCACCCGAAGGAAACCCACGCCAACACGGTGAGAACATGCAAACTCCACTCAGCCACGTGACTCAGCCCTCTTGCTGTGAGGCAACAGTGCTGCCTACTGAACCATTGTGCCGCCCCAATTCCAAGTTCACATTTTGAAATGTGAACTTTTTTTTTATTTTTTTTTATTTTAAAATGTACGAGCAAGTGGTCAGATCTAACTGATCTGATATATGCACTCCAACTCTACAAAAATAACCAAATAAAAAAGATTTCATATGCAATTAAAGCTATAGAGCAAGCAACCACGGTATAATTGTACTTTATGAATGCAATGATGCATAAGAGTGATCTACTTTGATGAGGAAGGTCAATAAACGTTAAAGGGTTGATTCACAGTAAAAGAAATCTGTCAATATTTGCTCGCCAATGAGTTGTTTTTAAACCATAAGTAATGTGTTCATTTTCAGAAGAGAAGTGCAGATACTTGTCATGAAATCTGAGAGATTTCTCACCCTCCAATGAAACTCTGACACTTCAAAACATTGATGAAGAGATCAAAAATAAATCCACATGGATTGAGTGCTTTAATCCAATAGTCCTCTAAAGAGACATGATTGCTTTATATGCATGAACAGATTATGGAGATTGTATGTATTGATGTAATTTAGGCCAAATTCAAACGGTATAAACATTGTTTGTTTATACCATTCAGTTTGGTCATGGAAGCTCAAGCATGTTTGTCTGACACATGATAAGGACATAATCTATTTTTTGATCTCTTTACAAACATTTTAAAGCATCCCATATATAGATGCAGAGACTTTAAATGAATGGATCTGATTAAAATATATATTCATTTGAGTTCTGAAGATGATCAGTAAACTCTTCTGTGTTTGAAATTAAATTGAGGGTGAGTAAAGTATTACAGAATTTCCATTTCGAGTTGAACTAGCCCTTTTAAATAAAACCCGTAATTAAAACTTCCATCAGAAAAAAGCAAGAAAATGATATGAGAAATAACACTCAGTATCCTGATTTTTCTAATTTGGAGGGCAGCCAAGAGTTGATATATTCATGCATAAATTTGTTGGTTCCATAATGCATTTTCTTTTCAAAAGCGTAAACAAAAGAGCATGCTACAATAGCACGTATTGGTTTCGACAATGCACTTTAGAAACGCACACCACCTGGGCCTCACACTTCCTCTAACCTACATTGAAAAAGATAAGGAGGAAAACATCAGAAGCTCACTCATCCTGTTCTTCTACCCCAGACGGGCACCGTGGGAATACAGCATCATTTATAACGCTTCATATTACAAACAGAACAGGATAAGGAGATGGATTCAAAGTGCTCGTTTGCATTAAGGTCTTGCCTTCGTGCCTTCTATGTGCATATGATTTGTTGTTGAGCATATAAATATAGTGATCTTTTAGCTGTCAGATGCAGGCTAGCAGGGGCCTCCTGGGATATGATCCAGTTTTAAAGATCCCCCTAGGAAATTCACAATCCCCAGCGGTGGTACACATGCTATAAATAAGCATATGTCAGAAAAGCAGATATGTAAAATACTGTACACTTGCGCTTGACAGCTACTTTGTAACGATACGGAAAGACACCAGAAAGGGCAAGATGTTCATTTGAGTTTTGACAGTATTTAAGAAAAGAAAAATGAGTAACACTTTAAAATAATAGTCCATTAGTTAATGTGTTTGCTAACATGAACAAAGCATTAGTAATGCATTTATTATAGTATTTATTCACCTTTTTTAAACGTTGGTTAATGTTATTTAGGTTAAATAATGTTAGTTTATGTTAAGCGCCTTAACTAATGTAAACAAGCACTACTTTGGATTTTAATAATGCATTAGCTAATGTTGAAATATGATTAATAAATGCTGTACAAGACTATTAATGCTTAGTTAATGTTAGTAAATACATTAACTAATGGACCATCATTCTAAAGTGTTACAGAAAAACGAATAGTGATTACTCTTAGGTATTAAAGGACAATCAAATAAAAAAAGGAATTATTTAGTCCGCCAGTGTATATCATCAAATATAGTGTAAATAAAATGAATAGCCTGCATATCCATTTAAATTCTCTTCAAACGATTTTATGGATTACTTTTATATAGTATTCTTATGGATATATGAATATAAATGTGTATAGAAAAATTCGGTAACACTTTATAATAACTACACTATGAACCATTTATTAAGCAAATAGTGAATTGATTATCTGTTAGGCAATACGTCTACATTAATAAACATTAATAAATTAATAATAAACACAACTGCAGCTACAAATGCTGTATTCTCGTATTATAGCCACATTTATAATGTGCTTGATACTTTCATAATTTGTTAATTTATTTTTCATGACTAAATTAAGTACCGCATTATTTACAAACTAGCTATTTAGGCATAGTTGGTGGGTTTTGAAGATCATTCAGAATGAGTTAGTAAATGATTTATAAACTATTTATAATTCTTATTATTCAGGCGTATACTAATAATTAATTTGTATGTTAATAAATGCTTTATTAACTCAACTTCATCCAGTTTTGTGACGTAATCTAAAGTGAGGACTGTTTATGCTTTAAAAATCCCTTATAAATGACAATTAAACGCTCAGTTATATTCTAAACAGGAAAAAAGAATATAAACGACATTATTCATTTCTATTCGTTTGAAGATACACAAATGAAACTGTATCAAATTAAAAATAAATCTTTGCAACCTTCTCTAAAATAAAATTACTGTACAGTTTAAACATTGCATCCTATTATATTGTTAAATCATTATATTGTTGTTGTTTTATCCAATTTTATGTCGTATTTTGACACTCCTGTTATTCAGCAATATTTAAACTTTACAGTCATTTTACTTTTTAAAGAAGATTGCAAAGATTATTGTTCATTTGATACCAAGCCTTTAATTGTCATTTACTGTACAAGGCATTTATAAAGCATAAATAGTCCTCACTTTAGATTAGGTCACAAAACTGCATGTTTTTGTTCAGTTAATAAAGCATCTATTAACATACATAGTAACCATTACTATATGCCTGAATAATAAGATATATACATGTTAATTTCAATAGTTTATTAATCATTTACTAACTCATGCTGAATGATCCCAAAAACCTCCAACTACTCTTAAAAAAATGCAATACTTAATTTAGTAATGAAAAATCCATCAGTCACCAATTATGAAAGTACATTTATTAAGCACATTATAAATGTGGTTATAAGTCAATAATACAGCATTTGTAGCATGCAGTTATAAACTGCTTACTAAAAATTATTAATGTAGAGTTGATGCTTTACAAATGAATGATAAAACAAATAGTGTGTTATTATAAAGTGTTACCAAATTCTGTATGTATTTACTATCATGAACAAAGCATTAGTTATGCATTTATTAAAGTATTTATTAATCTTTTTTTAACGTTATTTAATGGTATTTAGATTAAATAATGTTAGTTCATGTTAGTCCATGTTAAGTAGCACCTTAACTAATGTGAACAAGCTCAACTTTGCATTTTAATAATGCATTAGTTAATGTTGAACTATGAAAAATAAATGCTCTACTAGATTATTGATACATAGTTAAAGTTAGTAAATACATTACTAAAGGACCATTATTCTAAAGTGTTACTGAAATTGTTATCTTCATATATTATAGACAATCAGTTAAGTAAGGGATAATTTAGTCCGCCAGATTATATCATCAAATACATTGTAAATAAAATGAATAGCCTGCAAACTCATACTTTATATTCTCTCAGAATATGAGTAACGTAAAATATACTGCAAAAATTATGAATGTAACTAATTACGCAACAGAAACAGTATTCCAAACAATGTTGATGGACTATTTTTATATATTATCTTTATGGATATATGAATAAAAATGTGTTTTCAAAAATTATAATACTGTATATAAATATAAAATTTGACTTGTACCACAGTCATTCATTTCAGCATAAAAATCTGCTTCATCACTGATAAACTATTTACACATTTTAAAGGATTTTGGCAACCCAGACTCATTGCAGATACGTACCCAGGTCTACATTTATGGGGACATCGAAATACATAATACGTCTGCTCGCAGTTTTTGTTTTTGGAAATCTATCATGTGTATGCCTTTTGATGATCTCGAATTTCTCTCTCAAGTGTTCTCTTCTCGCGCAAATCCACAGTTTATACTTCAGCCAACCAGGCCAGCTTGCTGTCGACTGACTGACTGACTGACTGACTGACCAACTGACCTGACCCACCCCTTGTCTAAACCCAACCGATAGTGTTTTCAAAGGCATTCTAGAAACAGTAAAGCCATCGCGGTCGCATAATTCCACTACGTTTATTTATTAATTTGCTTTAGTTTTATCTGGTTTCTGGAACCATTCTTCGCCAGACTCAAACCCCATCGTCACGTTCATATTTTCTCCATATCCTAAGTCCATCAACGTATGCGGCAAGCCACTGGGCAAACTGGTAACACCAGAAAAGCAGTCCACATAGAGGTAAGTGGTCAGCTGGTAGCGCGAAAAGGAACAGGAGCCATTAGCTGCGTCACACCGCCCCACAGCATTCATTTTAAAGACGAAATGCAGCCAGACATACCTCTGGCTATATAGCTCACACTTTCTAGATATTTAGACAGGTGTACGTATCCACAATGAGCCTGTGATGGATTTTGTACAGAAGTGCTGACCAATTCCAATGATCTATTAATTCATTCATTAATTTTCCTTCGGCTTAGTCCGTTCATTCATCAGGGGTCGCCACAGCGGCATTCAATACATCTATACTGCATGTCTTTGGACTCTGGGGGCAACCAGAGCACCCAGAGATAACCCACGCAAACACGGGGAGAACGTGCGAATCCTCAGCCGGGACTCAAACCAGCGACCTTCTTGCTGTGAGGTGACAGTGCTAACCACTGAGCCACTGTGTCGCCCCTGATCTATTAATCTCCTGTTTATATTTTTACATCTTTGGAACAATATTTCTTTATTAATAGCAGGCCTTGCTGTTAGTTTTGATTGTGAAAAGCTGAGAGAAAACACATAATTATTATAAATAAATAATAATAAAAAATATTCATGAGAAAACCTTTAATTTTAGGAGTGTTTACAATACTATCCATCGTCAGGGTTTATTATTAGCAATATTTTAAAGAGACCCAGCTGTATTTCACTTAAATGCCATGCCGCCACTGAAGTGTTTCTGTAAAACGGTCTAGCAACGACCCTGGTTCAAAGATTGTTTTATCTCAAGATGAAGTGGGACGCAATGGATTGAATAGCAGGCACTGAGTTTTTGAGTGAGTGTTGCGAACATGCTCAGTCAAGAGGAAAATTCTTCTATCTGCCAAAAAGAACTAAACACAGACACTAAACAAACTCATACTGCGCAGAGATAAGATTGATATTGACAGCTGCAACACCCAAAAAGGCACAACAGATATTTCATATCTAAAAGACTCAACAGACATTTTATGTGGCTTTGCTTTTTGAGACTCTGAGCTTATTTATTTTTATCCCCCAGAGGAACAGTCCACCCAAAAAGCAATGTTCTGTCATCATTTAATCACAATCGTGTTTGGTTGTTGCTGACGTATTTATTTTTTGTACTGTATTCGCCTACATGCATTCTTTTAAATACAATGTATGCAAGTTATATGGACTACTTTAAGCATACTGTGTCATTAGTTCAAGACTCAAGTCACTTCTCAAGATTCTTTAATCAAGTTCGAGTCAGAAGAGAAGACGCTGCATGGACACTAGAGATCAATATATATATATATATATATATATATATATATATATATATATATATATATATATATATATATATATATATATATATATATATATTTATTTATTATTTGTTATTTTTTTATTATTTTTTTTATTTTCTGTAGAAAGTCTAAAAAAGAATAAAAAAAACACACATAAAACCTAGGTTCCGTAGCAAAGAATTCTGGTCAAGATTTGGCATGAAGCTGGCAAAGCAGGCATTCATTCGGCACTGGCATACAGCATGTGGGTCAAACATGGCCCAGGTTTGGTAAAGGTGGCGCCGTCTTTAAGGTGGCATACAAGACATGGACCAGATGTAGTATTTGGTCCAGATGTTAAAAATGAATAAGTAGGCCACATAAGTTTGGCCTTTCTTGACCCACATTTAAAATACATTTAAATTAGTTTTGAGTAAAGAAAAAATTTCTACCAATCAGGTCACTTTGAGAAAAACATGTCCATATGTTTTTTTTCTCCCCGCCCAAGGCACAATGCTTTGTGGGTTTATCAATTTTATTGCAGTCGTAATTTAGGACCAGTTCAAACCCAGTTATGGGTTTATTAACTTGAGTTTTGGGTCAGATATGGTCCATGTTTGGCCCTTGTCTGGAAGACAGACTTTTTGTGCTGTTACAATTTGTGCTGTTTGTAATACACTTTAAACCAACTTAAAACAATTAATTTAATTTGTTACAGCTATTTTTTATAGTTTTTTCTCAAAGTATAATTAAACTTTGGTTCAAACTATAAATCTAATCTAAATCAAAAAATGTTTATTGTGGTCAAAAAACAAAATTAGACTCACACAAAGTAAAAATATTGTTTAAAATACAGATGCTAAATATATATTTCAACTTTAATACATAGTAAAAAACTAATGTTTTAAGTTTATCAAGATCGTTCATTTTTTGCTTGAATTAAAAAGGTCAGAAAAATCATAATTTTTCACCTAACCCAATATAAAAATCTACTTTTAATGAAAACTAGTTAACCTTTTTCAGTTTAGTGCTTTATCAAATTAAGACAAATATGTTTTGTTGTGGTTAGCATCCATACTGCAACTGTGAAAAGCATTTTGAATAGTCAGTTTTCAGTTTGGAAAGGCTGGCGTTTCATTTCAGCATAGATAGACTGAAACACATTTTGGTATCCACAATCGCTCTCTGATAGGTCTTCTTTACTATTGCTTATCATTGCCTGATTCATCATGCCCCTCTCATATGATTAATAAACAATCGCTAGAAGGCAAATGCAGATGCTGGTCAAGTATGCACATGCCCAGTGAATGTGAATGGTAAGGCATCATGTGTTTTACACTCATATGGACGGAGATTGTTTGTTAAGAACAAAACAAGTAGTTCACAAGAAAGATTTTTCACATAATCTTGTGATCTAAGGTTCTCCTGCAATTACAGTAAATGGTCAAAATTATGACGAGTTGCAGTCTCAGATGTTTTTATAACATTGTGGCAAATATGGCTACCAAACCTCTTTCTCTCTGAAACAGCTAGTTATTGAAATAACTATCAGAAATCATTTCTCCTTTTGTTTTCAAGAGATCCAAGAGGTTTTCTACAATACACAATAAATAAATAATAAATAAAGAACAAATGTCCACTCTGCAAGATTTTATTGGGGTGGATATTGCGGTAGAGTCCGCGGCCCTGAATAAACTAGAGTCATAACCACAGCCGTGCTATCATTTACAACCTCAAATCATCACTTCCAAAACCCTGTTGCCAAAAAGCCTTAGCGGCAGAGACTTCGGAGGGCACCTAATTGGGAGCAATGTCTGTCGTGGGTCAGAGCGGAGCCGTACAGATCTCCCTCTCTTTTTAATTAATACCAGTGGGCTGTCACAGCCTCCAAATGAGAAGTCATGAAAGATGAGCATGCAGTCGACCATGCAGCCATCTCAAAAAAAAAAAAAAAAAAAGAAAAGGAAAAAAAGGACGATGCGCGTTTGTATTGATGCCTCGTTCGCTGTGTTTTTCTGTTCTTGTTCGCTGTTGTGGATCAAACTATTTAGTCAATAGGGCTGTTTGGTGAGCTGGACACGTTGAGAAATGTTCCAGCAGCCCCAAGTTACGACATACATACAATAACACAAGCAATGTAGGTCAATATTGCACCATATCCAAACATTGATCGTCATGTCACTTCTTAATCATACCTGTGTCTTTAAAAAAATCGAAACATGACAGTGACATACCGTACAAAGGGTCAGTTCATTCAAGCTAAAAATAAAATCGACTCATCATTACCCTCATGTCATTTTGTTCATCTTCAGAGCACAAGAGGCTATATTAATATAATCTAGAAATTTATTCTGCTCAACTCACTGCAAAAAAAATGCTTTTCTCACTATTTCTAGTCTAAAATTATCAAAGAAGTATTTGACGAGAAAAAAATATAGACCTGTTTTCAAAAATAATGATCTAAAACTAATTAGTGGTGTAAAGTCACAAATTAGAAATACTCAGACTCCTGTAATTGAGTAGTTTTTCCCAGGAATTGTAATTGACTAACTTTGTTTTAAAAATGTGTACTTTTACTTTCCCTTGAGTAAATTTTTTGTGCTGTATCGGTACTTTTATTGCACTACTTTCCTTCAAACTGCAGTCACTACTTTATTTTTTCTTGTCTATGTGAATTGGCTAAAGTAGACAAATTAGTCCAGTGATTCCTGTCCAGTCTAATCGCACATACAAAGTAAATCCCACCATACTGAACAACCTCAAGACATGGGTGCTTTATGAATGCAGCAAATCATTTGGTAGTATTAAAAGTGTCCAAGAAGATGTCCAAAATCTTTACACACAATGACCCAGAGACTGTTTAGACGGCATGCCACTAATGAGAAGAGTGTATGATGACTGAAATCATACAATGGCCTTAAACAATAACTAAATGCACTACAGAATGTTACGTTTACACACACAAGTGGATGTTTACTGTATGATAGCTGAAATCATCAAATGGCCTTAAACAACAACTAAATGCACTACAGAATGTTGCGTTTACACACACAAGCACAAATTGCATGTAAACTTGTATTTCGATTTGAAATAAGTTTTTTTTCCTACCCTATGGTAGATTAGTTAGCTTGTTTTAAGGAAAAACTCACTTAATTTTTAAATAATTTGGAAAACAAGACAATATTTGAAAAAACAAGACAAAACTTTAAGTAAGAAAATCATTCTACTTTTTATTTATTTTTTATTATTATTTTTTTGCAGTGTTGAAAGGTTTTAAGTTAAGTGTAAGTTTTAATCTTAGTTTAGTGGTGCTATATGAATGTGTTCTGTGCTAATATTGATAATAATAAAAATGATCAAAGAATCCTAAGTTAATATTTTGCCACAAGACTCATTTTATGAGTCTTACACAAAGCTTTGCATCATTTAATAAAATTGAGATCCAACAACTGGGGTTACAATGATTACTTTTAAGTTGTTTTGCCTGAGGGGCAGACATATTTCAGGTTTCATTAAAATACCTTAAAGATGAACAGAAGTCTTATGAGTTTAAAACTTGTGTGAATAAATTGTTGAACTAATGTTAAAAAAGAATAATAAATACTATAACCAGTGTGTTTCCCAGTACTGGGTTGCAGCTGGAAGGGCATCCGCTGTGTAAAACATATGCCGGAATAGTTGCCGGTTCATTCCGCTGTGGCAACCTCTAAAATAGAGACTAAGCTGAAGGAAAATGAATGAATGAATAACCACTGTACAGTATTGCAGTATATCATTGGTGTTAAACGAACAAATAACCAATGTAAAATAATAAACCTTATTGTAAAATGTCATGCATTCTTTTTTATTTTGGCACATAATGCTATTTTAAACCACAAACTACATTAATGTGGCTTTTAGGTGCATATTTAGGCAATTTTGGATAAATGCTATTACTGTATAACTTACTTAATTACAGTGTGTGTTATATAAATGTTTAAAAAAAGATATTTAAATCACCAGAAAAAATAATTGACAGGAAGATGAGGAAATAATTTGACAGAAGAGGAAAAAATTGTTTAAGCTGCCTTGTTCAGAGATAGAGTTTCATTATAAACCCATTTCTAAAAGAAAAAAAAAACATAGTTTGCTACCCGGAGGTAATATTGTGTAATAATGTGTTAAAAATGAAGGCTGGTATACAGTAAACAGCAAGTTTAACCTCTGATGTAGAGCGATAGAAGCATAAATAGGTATACAACCAACCCAGGCTTGTTCTGAAAACGTTCTGCTATATACATTTCTGGAGAGCGTAATGCCAGCAGGTACGTATTTTTGTAGTTTTTGTTTTCACAAATACACCAGAGGCCACTGTGTATGCTTTTTCAAATATCAAATTTCTCTTGCGCCTGCTTTTCTCGCATAAGTCCACCAGAGGCCACTGTCGACTGACTGACTGAATGACTGACTGACTGACTGACTGACCAATCGACTGACCCACCCTCCTCCTTTCCTTCCCTAAACCCAACCGATAGTTTAAAAAAAACAATCCAGAAAAAGAAAGCCCATCGCAAGGTTTTACAATGTTTTCAGATCTTACCACATTCTCATCCTGTTATTTACTTGTTTATTTTTTGTCTTCTATTTTTGTCTTACCTACGTTCTGGAACTGTTCTTCGCCAGACTCGAACCTCGAAAAGAAAATACCGCCTTGTATTGTTCGTTTTAAAGATGAAGTGCAGCCATACGTACTTCTGGCTACATTATTCATCTCAAGAAATGTATATAGGACTTCGTATGTAGGACTACGAATGAGCCTGTGATATAAGATTATTTGACATAAGGTGGAAATCTGCTGAAACCATATATTAAAGGATTCATATTTATTGTAATTTTACAGTTAATAAATAACACCATCTTCCCTAAATGTCTATTAGATTTTTATTTTTTACTTACCAAATAAATACAGTAAGTACACACAGTAGGTCATGCATTCAGTTTAATTAAAAGTTTCCTTCAACAATTTGATCATGATTGATGATTAAGAGAGTCATGATGGATGACCAGTCATTAAAGGTTTCCCAAACTATTTGGTTATGATTAATGATGAGCCATGATTGACAGGTCATTCAGGAGTTTCATTACTAAATATGTTTTGAAAGCCAGAAATAATGATTTTTCTTGAAAATTAGACCATTAAAAGGTGAAAGAAAACTGCAAACATGGGGCTTGGATATTTATAAAATCATATCAAACATTAAACACTGCATTCTGCGTTCTGCGAAGGCAGTGAGAGCGTCACAGGTCGCTACATTGATCTTGTATTTAAACAGGGGCCGTTGCAGCATATTATATCAGTTACATTCCTGCATAAACTATTTTTTTAGCATGAAAATGTTGCGCACTTCTTATCAAATTCATTGAACAATGGAAGATCAAGTTGCATGCGGTGTGGCTTTGCTCCACTTGATTATCCAATATTTCCATTTGTTTGAAATATCCTGAAGCAGCAATACTGTTTTGTACTGTCGCATGAGATTCCCGCTTTTTTAAAGAAAAATCTATACAACATTAATGCACATCAGTAACTCGCCAGTAACTTATTTAATGCATGTTCCTGTAAAAAAATATTGCAAATAATTGGAAATCCGGCGACCGCAATAATCAAACCCTTGGGAACAACTGTGGTTGGAGCCAAAGTTCACAGTGACTGTGCTCTCTGGACTCCTCTCAAGCGGTGGACTTCTTCATTGCGATTGCTTGCCGCCGAACCGCGTCATAGCTCATTGCCATAAAGTTAACTTGATTTCAACTCTCCTCGACGCCCACACTGGTGAAGACGCGCTGAGCTACTCCTCGCCACTTATCGCCGCCGGCTCTCACTGAAGAGAATGATTTCTGGCTACAGTAAGAAAATGCTGCACAGTTTCAATCCAACGTGGGTCAAACTTGATTAAAAAACTAAAAAAAAAACAACCATTGGGTTAAAAATTTTATTTTGAAAATAAAATCTTTAACCCAATGGTTGCGTTTATATCCATATTTGACCCATATTTTGGTGGAAGAATTTTTTAAAAATCTTTTTTGTTGACATTTGGACTTTGGTTCCTATTGTTTATATCCTGTAAAATCTTCTGGTTGCCTTAAAATTTTAAGCTGAATCAAATTAACGATGAGTCATTTGAACTTACTGTATATTATATTAAACCGACTTCTTGCGTAACATACAAAGTTAAGTTAGAACATGATTAACTTAATTTAATAATTAAATTTAATTAAGTTACAATTAAGTAAAAACATATGTTGTCATGATTAATTGTTCATTTAAATTCAGATGTGCACTAAGAATACAATTTCAAATCAACTGCAATTGCAAACAATGTATTCAAGCATTATTCAAGTTGACTAAGCCGTAGGTGCCAATTAGGAGAAAGGAGATACAAAAGAAGTGTAGTTTGGCAGAAAACATATCACACGAGCTTATGGTTGTTTCAGAAAGGCACAAATAAGACACTCCGCACTGTCTAGAGAATACAATGAAAGCAATGCCATGCTGAATAAGCATTGCGGTACCCTTGATTTGCTCAAAGCCTATAGGGGAACCAGATGGATCTGTGTCACCTGCCCAGCTTTGAAGTTCACAAACCCCAGCAGGATTTCCACCAAATGAGGGATCATATTCTGTTTGATGCCATTTTTTTCCCTCTCTGTATTGGAAGATAAAATAACGTGAGAAGATTTGTTCTTATTGCACATAGCCAGGGTCTCATCCTCGAGCCTGGATAATGAAAATGAGGTTAGGGTTGCATTTCATAATAATGTTTGTTTAGATGTTTAGTTTGCTGGCTCAGCTACTAAATTGACTTTACTTGTCTATTAAAGTTATGTGATATTTATGAAGGCCATAAAACAATTCATGCAAGTATAAAATAAAACATTGTCTATACCTGTTCACATATACATGTATTTGTGTGTATGTGTGCCTTAAAGGCTTAGTCGACCTAAAAGATAAATGTACTCATTATTTACTCACCCTCAAGTGGTTCTGTACCTTTATGGATATCTTGTTTTCTGTGTATATGTATATATATATGTATATATATATATATATATATATATATATATATATATATATATATATATATATATATATATATATATATATATACTTATATATACCTTCAAATTTTATTTTTTTTTTTTATATTTCCCAAATGATGTTTAACAGAGCAAGGAAGCTTTCACAGTATGTCTGATAATATTTTTTTCTTCCGGAAACAGTCTTATTTGTTTTATTTTGGCAAGAATAAAAGCAGTTTTAATTTTTTTTTTAAACCATTTTAAGGTTTTATTTTTATTTATTTATTTATTTAGTTTTTTGATTGTCTACAGAATAAACCATCGTTGTTCAATAACTTGTCTAATCACCCTAACCTGCCTAGTTAACCTAATTAACTTAGTTAAGCCTTTAAATGTCACTTTAAGCTGTATAGAAGTATCTTGAAAAATCTAGTAGAATATTTTTTACTGTCATCATGGCAAAGATAAAATAAATCAGTTATTAGAAATGAGTTATTCAAACTATTAGAAATGTGTTGAAAAAAAATCTCTCGGTTAAACAAAAGTTGGGGAAAAAATTAACAGAGGGGCTAATAATTCTGACCTCAACTGTATATATATATATATATGCTAGATTTATACAACAGAAACTGGTAGTGTTTGCTTTGTTTTGGCTTTTTCTGGGGTAATTATTGTGATATCCTGTCTTCTAGAAACGACTAAAAACTCAACTATTTAGTCTTCACTTTCCTTCCTAATCTGTAACTGCCTCTCTGGCTATACCGCTAACTGTACTCTCTCTCAAAAACAAATAAATTAATTTTTAAAAAATTACAAAAAATACAATTTTCTAATGCTTTGCTTCTTAGACTTTACACACCTGAAACTTGTCTATAGCACTTATTCACTGCTGCTCTTATAGTTGTGTAAATTGCTTCCTTGTCCTCATTTGTAAGTCGCTTTGGATAAAAGTGTCTGCTAAATGACTAAATGTAAATGTAAATATCCTAACTGCAACAGAAAATACTGGGAAATCTCTGTAGATTGATGGCATTTCATGCCGTTCAGCCTTATAATCTCAAAATGTGAGCAAAATCACCTGTTTTGTCATTACTTTAGACATTATGCTAGAGAATCATTCAAATACTAGCTCTAAAGTGACGTTTGTGAACTGGCAGCGGTTTCTGCTGTTCTGACGGCATGTTGCAGATGTGGTGGAAGAAAGTAGTTCCTCGTACAAAAGGGTTTTTGATTCTCTCTGTGTTTGATGTTCTTTTTTATACACACAATTATGCTATCAAACTGTAATGCCACTTGTAGCAGTGCAATATGGCTGTATATCACACTGGTAGGGGGTACTCGGTCTGCGGCCTCGAGCCAACGCATGCCTCTCACAGTGCTACTCGTGTGATATTGCTCATATATTACCTGGGTTGGGGGTTGAACTATTGCAAAACCAGTACATGCTATTTTTCCATTTAAGATGATTTTGTTTTGATTTCTCCATAGTTAAATAAAAAAAAAGTGATGTTGTTTGTGAAACGAATGTGAAGACATTTGTGTATTGGTGTTATTTTTATTAGTTTTTTTTATGTACTGTTTGTTGGGTTTTAATAAATTTTATTTTCATTTTAGTTATTTCATTATGTCTGAAATTAGGAGTTATTTTCTTATCAATAACTTATGTACAGGCTATTATGTTGTTCAGTTATTACTCATTTTATTTAATACAATTTCAAGTGGTAATGCAACAAGATCCAGTCAGAATTATATTTTAATTAAGGAATAAAAGTTAAGTATATAGAATATATAGAGTGAAGAGTGAGCACCAGTAAGAGAAATTTCACACTTACAGCTACAGTACTTAGATCAGATAGAAAGAGGGCGAGTTCAGCCAACTTAAGGGCAGCTGTACAACAGCAACATCTGTATTATAAAGATAGGAACTGAGTGCTCACAAACGTACATGACTGTTAAAAAAAACCTGTGCATTCAATGCATGTGGCAACTGAGGTCCGTGTAGTAAAGAGTACATTTTCTTCTACTCTAGGAAAAAAAAAAAAAAAACTGTAAAGACTGCGGCATATATTTGCTGACGCACTTCAGGTATTATCTATTAAAGCAGATCTTTGCATACCCTACACTTGAAATTAAGAGTACGAAATGGAAAACACACCACCTAATAAACACTTATATAACAATTCATAGTGACACGTGACATGAGGGTGGGTAAGTCAAAACAATTTTCATTTTGGGTGAATCATTCCTTTAATGTTTATGTAGCTGTAAAATATAGGCTTATGTTCACCTCAAGCCAAATGGTGCAAATGACATGTTAGAACACTGGCCAGTGCAGTCAACCGTTCAGCCACATTCAATGTTTCACAAAGCAGCAGGTCATGCGGTTGTCAGCTGAAGATGTTTTCTCCCCTAGATGAGGAGCTTCTCAGGGTCCAGTGCACATAATTAAATGAAAAACTGTGGTATTATTTACTAGACATTTCTGAAAGACCTTTTGCTCCATCTCTCATCAGTGGCTCATCTATCTTTCTCTGATTTCTAGAAACCGCAATGCGCTTTGACACAGGGTCAAAGAAAAAAACTCCATCCTTGGGCCACAATACCATGAATCTAACCTTCAGATATGTTAGGTTTTATCGATTGACACTGTTAAGTGTTTGGTTCACTCTGCTCAATCATATAAAAAAGATATTTCCACTTATCTTTTTCACCACTTTTTATTGCAATGACGTTAAGAACAATACTTAGTTAAATTCTGAAATTTCTTTATAACATTGCTAATGAGAACATAACAGCTTTAACCAGCCAACAATGCATTACATTAAATGCAATTTCAAGAAATGTTTCGCATATATGTTCCAGACAACAGGATCTCACGCCAATCAATTTGTAACGTTTTTATTTAGTAGCTATTTTGTATGAATTTGTTCGATCTCATTCGTCCAATTTAGTACAATTTGCTTATCCCCAATCAGTGTTGCCAACTATTTTCAATGAAAAGGCGCTAAGCTCTGCCTGAAAAGTCACTAAAAGTAGCTAGATTACATCATACGTCAATTTGCACATTACTGACGCCATCACATCCAACTGTTTCTGTTTGTTTAACAGCCTATGGTTAATAAAGGGGTATTTATATTTGCACTATGCTTTATGTATGCATGTCAATTTCTTTAAACTCATTGCTGTTTGAATACAGTATATACAGTAGATGTGTAGTGAATTTGCAGTAATCTCTCAGACGTAATAAACTCAGGCAAGTTCTGAAACGGTCACAGAAATAAATGAAATTGTGAACAAGAAAAGAATAAATGGTCAAATTAAATGATTAAATTTAAAACAAAGGAGAAGCAGATCGGTTTAACTGTACAGGGGAAATATCTCACTCTCGCGGTGCTAAATCATTTGCCGTTGGTATGCTGAGGGCTGATCTGCTCTCGGGCTGCAGGTGGAAAAGACTGCTGTACTTGGACTGGGCTGCCTGTGAATGCTCTGAGGCGTGGGAGGGGCAGACGGCATCACGCGCAGCTCATTGAGAAGAGTAGGAACAGTATAGTATGGACACATGAGAGTCTATAAAAATCTCCAGTTACACTAAAAAAAGTTGCTAGATTTGTCAATAGACGCTTTTCTGAAAATTTGTCGCTAAGGGGATCTGAAAAGTTGCTAAATATAGCAACAAAGTCGCTAAGTTGGCAGCGCTGCCCCTGATGATGGTTGGGTTTAGGGGTGGGGTCAGGTGCCACAGCTCCTAAACTGCATAAATTAGCCACTAAACTAACAAAATGTAAAATATCTCTTGAGATCAGGCTGTTGCACAAACAACATTAAAAAGAAAGTGCTGAGTGAACTGACTAAAAAAATAACCATAGCAAAAATATTGTAAACCAATAGATCCTTTGCACATTTTCGTGTTTCTCAGTAGTGGAAGGTGTCATAGCTGGTTAAACTTAGAGTGCAATGAATCGGAGAGTGTGACAAATCATTTTTTTACAATCCTAGTTGCTGAAATAATAAATGAAAAACTCCATGATGGTGTTATCCAGACTTTCAGAAAAAGGAAAAAAGTAGTGTGAGACTGATGACGGCAGCCAGAGGAGAGAATAACGTCAAATTTACTTTCAGCCCCTTAGATGTTGCATTACAAACGTCTCGCGTAAGCGATAATTCATTTTTTGTAATTTGACGCAAAGATGATATAATACAGTCATAAACGCACATAAATGTTCATACATTCATTCATTCATTTTCTTTTCGGCTTAGTCCTTTTATTAATCCGGGGTCGCCACAGCGGAAAGAACCGCCAACTTATCCAGCACATGTTTTACACAGCGGATGCCCTTCCAGCAAGAACCCATCTCTGGGAAACATCCATTCACACTCATACACTACGGACAATTTAGCCTTCCCAATTCACCTGTACCGCATGTCTTTGGACTGTGGGGGAAACCGGAGCACCCGGAGGAAACCCACGCAAACCTAGGGAGAACATGCAAACTCCACACAGAAAACGCCAACTGACCCAGCCGAGGCTCGAACCAGCAACCTTCTTACTGTAAGGCGACAGCACTACCTACTGCGCCACTGCGTCGCTAATTTTTAAAAATCAAAATATTAAAAACTTTGAAGGATTTAAGATTATGATGTCCGTCATCAAATGCATCATAACAGTCCTGTGAAAAGGGTCTATCGTGTCAAATAAAGGGTCCTCAAAACACAACTATCATGTAAAGGTTTGCACAAAATGTATAAAAATGTCAAGTTTTTGGTTGTTATAAGTGCTGTGTGAATATTCTCCATGTTAAAGTGAATTATAAGGACAATTTAAAATAGGAAAAAAATGACAAAAAATATGGAAAACAATGGGTCCCAGCAACCTCATTATTCAAAACATCTTTTTTGTTTAAGAATTTAAGAAACTCATATAGATTTTGAACAATTCAAGGGTAACTAAATGAAGACAGGAATTTCATTTTTGGGTGAACTATTTGTTTAAGTGTTTATGAATGTAAAAGGTCCTTCAAGAAACTATTAATGTCAATAAAGAACCGTTATAGGTCAATTCAGTAGAACCATTTCTTTATTAGTCTGAAAAAAATATATAGATATAAATAACCTTAATAAATAAAACTATAAATAACCTTGCTTGCAATGAAAACATTCTATTGATCTTAAAGGTTCTTCAAGAAACAAACAATGCTAAAAAAACAACTTCTTGTAGACATGTTCTGCAATTTTCAGAAAAATGTTCTTCAGTAGTCAAATATTCTCCTATTAACCCTTGTGCACTGTTTAAATGTACTACCCTTTTGTTATGTTAGGGATGAAAACATTATGAATTAAACTGCTGTAAAAATGCATCAAATAATTTTTGAAAGCATTTTCTCAAAATATGTGTCAAAACAAGATTTGTCACCAAAAAACATTCTGCTTGCTGAAACACAGAAAAAAAATTATGGCCAAATTAAGACACAAAATCACCCCAGAGTGGATGAAAACATCCCCAAAAGTACATAAGGGTTAAGAAAATAAAGGCTTCTTTTGGGACCTGAACACTGAAAAGTTTATTCATATAATCGTCAATGCCAATAAAATTTCTTTTTTTTTTCAAAGAATATGTCAGACAGTTTGGTTTTAAGTTTGTTTAGCTGGTCTTCCAGGATCACCGAATCCAGACATCAGAACTCTAATCCTGCAAATTTAAAGCAACAACTAAAAAGCAGCATACCACATATTTCAGGCATGTAAAGCTGTGAAGGACAAAGGTTGTGCAAGGTTCAGAAGAGTAACATTGACTGCGATATGGTGGCATTCAGCAGTAGGGTGTGCTGTTTTGTAGCTGAATTCCCAATGACCTGGAATGGTATGGGTTATCTGAGATTACTCTGGTTTCGTAGTCAGTTTAAATCATGGGAGACTGGGGCTAATTGTCACACATAGAAGTTTGCAAGGGCTATATGTCAGTGCCTATAATGTTTTGAGGCAAAAGTCCAATTAAATGAATATTTTTCTAGCTGTTATATTGTTGGTTGGGAGACCAAGTTCGAATTATTTTGCAGTAAATAAGAATCTGTCTAGATTAAATCAAAAAATATAATATCATAATAGTTGTTTTGAAATAAAATGAATGCAAATTGACAGCTTAGAAGGCTAGTTTACCCCAAAACAAAAGTGGGTGTTGATTTACTCAGCTTAGGACCAATTGAGAATTGTTTTTCTTCAGTAGAACATTATAGAAGATCAAACTGGTTTTCTTTTATAGATTTATGAAATGTGATATTCAACAGGAAATCACAGAGTAAAAAAAATAAATAAAAATGAAGTTATTTTTAGTTGAAGTTATCAAGTTAAGAGGATAGTTCACCCAAAAATTGTCATAATTTTTTTTTTCATCATTTATAACTGTCATTATAATGAATGAGCAATAGAATATATTTTGAATAGAGCTGGAATTCCGGTCACCATTGACTTTCTTAGTATTTGGTTACAGGTTTTCAGGTCTTTTCAAAATATCATATTTAGTGTTTAACAGAAAAAAAAATCCTAAATATTTACAACCACTTGATGGTGAGTAAATAGTGAGTACATTTTTATTTTTGGGTTACCTATCCTTTAATACATGTGAATCTTGGCCATAGATGCCCAAAGTTGGGCCTTTGGGCCAAAGTTGGCCCTATGTAACCTTTGATTTGGCTCACTGTCCCATCTGAGAGGAGAGTGAGAATGATGTAGAGGGTTGAGGCGAATGCCTGCAACACAAAGATCATCATTTCTAATTTGACGTAACCTTTTATTGTTTGTTTTATTGCTGAACTACAAAAAATCAGACTAAAATGAAATGTTTTAATTAAACGTTGTAAATGAATCTGGTTAAAATACTGTCACTTGATGGATAGAAGACTGTGCAGAAGACATCGGCGAGCAAATCAAGGCAAAAACCAGTGTAATTCTGTTATAAAGAAGATTGTTTTGTTTTTACTGTAATAACTTCATAAAATGTAAAAAAAAAATACTGTAAACAATACTGTAGTTAATATAAAGAAATGCTTGGGTCATTATTACTATAAAGTGTCTTTAATGTCCCACAAGATTGCCCCATATAAACATAATGCGAAATAATGAAATTCTGATGTTTCAATATAATTGGTTAAATCTTAACTATAAGTGTACCATAAGTATAAGTGTACTATAAGTAAAGAATTATAAGTGTTTTGAAATACGTTTTTGTCCTTTTTTGCCATATTTTTCATTGAATGGATGTGATTTTGCCATGTCCCACACACTGCTCAGCCATCTTGAGCGAGTCTAAAAAGTAGGTAAATTAGAAAAAATTTAACAAGTTATTTGACAAAAAAAGTTAAAAAAAGAAGTCTGAAAGGCACTTTATACTGATAATCTGACTTTAAAGTGATAAAGTTTACTGGTCATTTTCAAATCTTATTAAATAAATTAGAAAATTACCCATGGAAACTACATTTACCTTCGGCCCAAAAGTCTCAGTCAAGTTTGGTTTTTGGCCCTTTAAAAGAAAAGTTTGGGCATTTTAACAATACATTGAATTGTCACATGTACCTTATATTATTTTTTTAACAAGCAAAATTCAAATGATTAATTTCTATTTATCACAACATACTATAGACGTTTTGTGTTTCATTACCTCTTTTGTTATAGCTTGACAACGTTCCCCGTTGGGCTGATTGATGTGTGTTCATTCAACTGTATCTTTCAGTGCTGGACATGTTTAATTGCTTTTTTCACAGCCTTTAAGTCTGTTCCTAATTGACTTTCAAAAATAAACCTGCCCTGAGAAACATTCACAGGAGTAAAACGTGTGACAACTAGCACCCATCTCCCAAAAGTTGAGCTGTAAACTGAAAACGCTACAGGGTGGAATGCTTTTGTGGAACAACAGTCTCTTCTAAACATATTAAAATTTATACTGCAGATGTAAGTGGAATTAACGGATAGCCAGGCTGTTGCAGTTCTAATATTGCAGAAAATGAAATTCTTAAGGGTACAATTCTCAATGGTTATCCAATTTCTAATGCATACAGTGGCACTGCAGGAGAGGGCAAGCATTAGACAAGTGATGCAAATTTAACAATCGCACAAAAACGTTCCCTTTGAGCCACTTTGCTCGCTGAATTTGGGGCGTGCTAACAGACACTCTCAGCAGGAGGTGTATCAGCATGTAAGGTACCACAACTGCGCATTTCATCCACTGAGCGGCTGCTGGAGGAGGAGATACGCATCATATATACCCAACCAACCGTCTTTTTGGATCACTCTGCTGGTCGGAACCGATCACGGGGCACGTGTGTGCAGTGGATACGCCGGAGCGCCGTGATTCGTGGACTAATTGCGGGGCGCTTGCGGGAATACGAGGAGCTTCTCTGCGCACAAGAGGGAATAAATCTCATTTTCCTGTCCGTCTCCACGCAGTCTTCGATTTAGAGGGCATTTATTTGATACTAAAAGTGAGAGAACGATCTCAGGCAAAATGTTACCGACGACATTAGGAGGTTAGAGGTGTTGAGGTTTATCCCATCACTGAACATGGAATAAATTCGCACGTCTTCTCTTGTTTTGACTTGGAATAACGGGAGCGCATCACGGTGAGTTTGATTCATTAG
>NC_079440.1:46997465-47084965 GCF_903798145.1 Danio aesculapii | reverse complement strand
AAAAAAATGAAAGGACAAAAATGTTACAAAAAAAATTATATATAAAAAATTCTAAATAAAAAAACACTATCTCCATTCCTTCATGCAGGGGGGGGGGGCTTTATTCAGTTTATTCATGACAATTTGCATTTGTATAATGTTATTATTATTAGCAGTATTATTTAGTATATGCATATTTATATTTGTTTTAATAAAAACAAGTTTAGATTTGTCCACCAGTTGAGTTTTGGAGACGTATGCATTACTATGTGGGGCATAAGAATAAGATGTGTGTTTAGATAAAATTAAGTTTTTTGACCACACTTTATTATTGTTCATTTATTTATTTGCTGTAAATTAGAAGTGAATTTTGAAATAGTTTTGAAACAAATCTTTGCGCTTAACAAACAAAATTCATTATGTAGGCTAATGAATGTCTTTAGTGGAGTGAGTTTCCACCGTTTCCTTACTCCACGGAAGTAAAGGAGTAAAGTAAAGAGCAAAAGTAAAGAGAAAGAGAAAGTAAAGAGGTTGAATGGAGGAGATTCGTTCTTAATCCTCGCGCAGATCGTCTGTTTAACCGCTTTCTTGGTAGTCAAGCATTCAGATTTTTCACTTACAAAGTCCGCCATGTAATTAGCAAATGCATCATGGCATGTCACAACTGACTCTTATAGGGAATGGAAGATGAAACTCTGATTGGTTTAATGCACTTTATACTCAAAACACACCCATAACTCATTAAGAGAATAAGCACAACACTGTTAGACCATGCACCAGGGCACAAATCGTATTTTTCCATCCTTAAAATAGCAAAAGTGGATTCGAACCAGCCCTTCATGCTTTTGCGCCATGCGCTTTAGACTTTGCATCTAGATCGTTAAAAAAGAGCCCTTAAAAGTCACTTTGTTAAACTGCACAGTTGAACTTGTAACATCTAAAGTTGACAGAGCAGAATTTACATTCCCATAAAAGCAATTCATAACAACAGATAAATGGAAAAAAGCAGGGAATCACAAAATATGCAACCCGCAAATTAACAGATATTTTTTACAGTGTATAGTTGGCCACTTGCACTCAAACTGCTTCAATCAAAACTATTTAAAAAATATTTCAGTTACAACATTTCCAATTTTCATCTAATATTTATATTTCTTAACAACACTGGCTGCAGCAGACCTCTTTATTTTTGCAAATCACTACGCTTCAATGGTCATGCATGGGACATGATTTATTATCACTGGCTAAGAGACAATATGCAGTCAACTTCACCATATTGTTACAAGAACTGATGATTTATAGCAGAAATATGAAACCAGCTCCTACACCAAATGTTCAATGTCAGTTGAAGCACCACTGTGCAGTTGATCTACAGTAATTATAGTCTAAAGTACATGTAATGCTAAGGTTCAGCTGACACACTTTTAAAAAGAGTCTTATAGTACACTTATTAAAAGGGACAATCCCCCTGAAGTAACTTGGGGTTAAGTGGCTTGCTCAAGAGCATGACGGAGATGATTTCAGTAGCCGTTCTTTTCAGACATTTAGTTTGTCAAGAGATAACAAACTTTACCAAGTAAAATGAGTTCAATCAACATTAGTATTTAGTCTTGGAGTATCAATCCTGTCAATAAAATGTTTTTAGAGCAGTCCATGGCCCCATCCATGACCATAGTCCACAAGTTGAGAACTTCTAGCCTAGTCTTAGTCTCAGACATCATGGACTGCTCACTGAATGACAAAATTGGAAACATTTCAGGAGTTTTGAAGTTCTCATCAGATTCTACAGGATTTCTGTGAGAAACTTTTAACCTGGAAAGACAGCTGTTATGATGGTAAACCCTCTTGTCTGAGGATGAAAGCCATTGAATTAAAAAAACAACAAATAGCACTTAAAGGGATAGTTTATCCATAAATGTAAAGTGTGTCATCATTTACTCACCCTTTACTTGTTTCAAACCTTTATGAGCTTCTTCCTTCTGTTAAACACAAAAGAAGATATTTTGAAGAATGCTAAAACCTGTAATCTTTGCCTTCCCTGGCATTTATTTTGTCCTGCTAGTTTAGTTTTAACTTTATTCTACTTGGCACAGAAAGGAAATTTGTCTTTAACACTGGATTTAAGACGACAACTGCATACATACAACAATACAAGAATAACAAAACAGCAACACCTATCAAGACAACAACATAATTTAAAAACTTAAAAACCAAATTATCCCATACATATTACTGCAGATCATTCTTGACAACCACCCCATACACTTCAAACAGTCATCCGATTCAAGACAAAAATCACAAGTGGGATAAATTACGTTTTATAAGCATTTCTTCAGGCTCTAGGAATTTTAAACCTGCATCCTGATGGTAAAACTTCAAAAGCTGAGTGAAGAGGATGTGTGATATCTTTAAAATCGCAATTGCTGTTTTTTCCATAAAGGAGTCAAATAGAATCTGCAGCAAATGTTGTTTGTGACCTGTTGTCTTATTTGCCTGATTGATAATTTGCTATCATTTCCTCTTCGGTTTAAGTGTTGTGTTACTAAACCATGAAACAATATCATATGTGAGAACATTCTCTATTAATGATCTATATGGCCAAGTTTAAAGTCTGTACTAACATTAAAACTTCTCAACTTGAGGAGGAGGCGCTGACTTGCCTTCTTATTAACAGCCTCTACATTATTATCAAAATTCTGTTTATTGTCAATAATTGTGCCTAAATACTTAAAATTTGAGACCTGCTCTACTATTTTTCCATTTATGATGGAAGTCAATGGTTACAGGTTTTCAGCTTTCTTAAGAATATCTTGTTTTGTGTTCAACAGAAGAAACAAAATCATAAAAGTTTGGAACCACTTGAGAGTCAGTACTGTAAATCATGATTCAGTAAAAATTTTGGGGTGAAGTATTCTTTTATATGAAACAAATAACATTCTAAATTTTACAAAAATGAAGTATAGGTTACACCATAGCGTCTAAGAGACTGTCCTGGGAACATTGACAATACATTTACAGGGAACACTTACATTTGAGGTGATGCAGTAACAGATATCCCATGCATTACTATGGTAATTACAATGAATTATTCATAATTACATGTAACTAATCCTAAACCTAAACCACATTCTAATCCCAACATATAGTAAGTCCATGTGAGTAATTAATATTACTCAGTGGTTAAATTAATTGGGCTGCATAGTGGCGCAGTGTGTAGCATGTTCAACTCACAGCAAGAGTATCGCTGGTTCGAGCCTCGGCGGGGTCAGTTGGCATTTCTGTGTGGAGTTTGCATGTTCTCCCCATGTTTGCGAGGGGGTTCCTCTGGGTGCTCCAGTTTTAAAATACAATCGATTTTAGACCTGCTGGCATTAGTATTTAAGTTTGGCTGTGTGAGAATAGCACAGGCCTAAACCTTCAGCCTGAGACATCTTGCCCACAGACCCCTGACTGAGCTGAAGCAAAACACCATGTCCACACCAGAAACAGCTCAATGCAATGTGCTTAAAAACACTACCTGACTTAAAGAAATAGTTAAGGTCACTTAAACCAGTGGCATCTGTAACCAGTGGCTTCCATAGAATGGAATAGTATGACAACTTATGGATGTCAATGGTTACAAGTTTTCAGCAATCTTCAAAATACAACAAGTCAAGTGTGAGTAAATGATGGCAGAGTTTTTGAGTGAACTATCCCTTTGAATCACAAGCATACTATGTTCACACTGTTGCACTTTAAACTACTCTATGCCCCACCCTCTCTTCATGTTTCAGTTGATATTATGTCAAAACATTGAAAAAAAAAAGAAGTGTAATTTCAGTCCTTTAAAACTTTCAGTGTAATTATGTGTAATTACGGTTGGCTTGATTCCCATAGAAAGGCCAGTCTTTCGTAAAATTGTAATTGTTCTCTTGGTGGATTATTTTCCATATAGTATCTTGTGTTTTTATACACAGCATGATCTGAGATTTCCAAGTCAAGAATCCATGCTTATGCATTTTCTTTTATTTGATCATACACAAAAACACCCTTTACTGTTCCTCTACCGGTGAACAATCTTGGCTTCAGCACAGATAGTGTAACGCTTCATGCTCACTGCTTAAATCCTTTTTTTTTTTTTTTTTGTAATCGTCAATCTGCATTTAAAATTGTAAAGCTATGTGTCATCACTATGACGCACAGTTTACCACATTGGTCCCGCTTCTTAAACCTCTGTGTGAAAAGGGTTTAATAACAAAAGATCCATGTTGATATGTAAGATTTACAGCATTAAAAAAAAAAAAAAAAAAAAAAAAATATATATATATATATATATATATATATATATATATATATATATATATATATATATATATATATATATATTAGACAAAACAAATCTACATTTGTAATCTATTTTGACTTTAAGTTGGAAATTTACTTGAAGATAGGTTCAATATCAGCACCATAACCAGAGAGCTACAGTCCTTGGCATGTTCCTCAACACACCCCACACTGATCATCATCTCTGCAAAATGTGTTATCCGTTTGCAATTACATGTGACTCAAATCTTTACATCCCGACACTATGAAATCAGCCTGAATTGGTCCCCCATTCTGCATCATACTATGATAGTTCAGCCACGAGTTACCTCGTTGTTTGGGAAACGCACCCCTGGTCAGTGTGTTATTTGCCTATTAAATGACAGTAGGCTACAGTTTTTAATTTGAAACTTTAACAGATTCCTTTTTTAAGAATATATGATGTAATTAATTTGTATTTTTTTACATTTCTTTATTGTAAATATTTAGGAAATATTTGGTACATCAAAAAGAGTGATTATAATGACCATCCGACAAGCTAACTCAGCTAAAAAATAGTGCTTAAAATATTACTAAAATGACACCATCATTGTAAAGATATGTGTCATCACTATGACGTAGTTTACCACATTGGTCCTGCTTCTTAACGCTCTGTGTGAAAAGAGTTTAATAACAAAAGATCCATGTTGATATGTAAGATTTACAGCATTACCAAAAAAAAAAAACCCCAAAAAAAATCAACATTTGTAATCTATTTTGACTTAAAGTGGGAAATTTACTTGAAGATAGGTTCAATATATACATCAGCACCATAACCAGAGAGCTACAGTCCTTGACATGTTGCTTAACACACTCCACACTGATCATCATCTCTGCCAAATGTGTTATCCGTTTGCAATTACATGTGCATGTGGCTCAAATCCTTTCATCCTGACACTGAAATCAGTCTGAATTGCTCCCCCATTCTCCTCACATACTTTTCAGTCGTTTCTTTAGGCTGGAAAAAAATATGCCTTTAACCACTTCTTACATTAGCTGTATGCCAAAACGATGCTTTTGGTAACCAAGCAGTGACTCATTTACTGGTGCAATGGAAGCGTGCAGTGGCTTTCATTGCATAGCACTGATGCAGAGGTGATGCCGCACTGCCTCATTACATTTGCCAGTCGAATGCTCATCATTCTGCTTAATAAGATGCTTGGTGGAAGCTGGTGGAAAATGACACCACTGAAATGTTTTTTTTTTAGGGTGGGGGGAGCTCATGAGAGATTGCTTGTAATTGCAATTCATGGCTTGTCTCTCCTGATGCTGTATGTGACATGAACACAATTTCAAAACTACATCCATTGTTAGGCTTGCATTTACTTTTTTCCCCTACAAAAATCTGCTTTTGGAAGCCTTGCTGTGAGGTGTGTTATTTATTGTGTCGGCTTGCCTGTTAGTGTGCTTTTGTTGGGTTGCATACACTGCACAGGTTGCATGCAGAGGTCATAAAGAGAAACAATGACAGCTGAAATGATTTTCACTACATCCCTCTCCCCTCTTGTCCTGCGTCAAAAGCAGAGCTGTGTAATCCAATCTGACAGAGTTTCCTGCAGCATAACGTGCCCCCAAACTTAAAAGACGCCAGGCAAATCCGCCCAGGGACCCCCTGTCCCTGCAATTACGACAGACACCCAGCAGTTATCCCCACCAGGATACAGCGCTAAACAAGGGGCTCCTCTGAAGATTATGCAATTATAACGAAACGATAGCAGATTACTCTTCCTCTAAGCCTTCATGCTTTTATTCATTTAAAGGGCCAGTGCTGCAAAAAAAAAAAAAAAAAAAAAAAGAGTAAGCTTTTCGGAACAGAACTGAGAAAAATAGTGTAGACAAATGGTTTTAAACCTCAGGGTGTTAAATAAAGACTGTCTAACTGGTTCTTTAGATAGAAAAAAATCATATGGCCTTAGGCTATAGAGCTGGAACTGTGACAGTTAGGGATTTTGGAAGCAAGTAAAGAAAAATCTCCAATTCTCACAGGAGTGAAGCCCTCATGAAATGCTATAAAAATCCCACAGTGCTCACCAGTCTGTCAAGATAACTTTTTAGAGTAACAGAGTAAATGCAGCTTTTTGATCTAGAGCCTCAGAGAGCATTGGAAAAGCTTAGAATAAAAGAAATGAGACATCACTATCTATATTTTAGTGAACATTATACTATCAAAATTCAGTTAACTCATTTTATATTTATGGGTTTTTATGATTCATTTATTTGGGTTGGTAGTCGAGTATAGGCATTGAAATAAAATGAATTGCTTGGGCCAATTCATTAATGTACAAAATAAATATGGATGTATATTAAATAATCAAAATTTGTGGTGAAAAAATGTATTGTTTTGAAAATATATTGCATTTTGTTAACATGTGCATTCTCTATGGTCTGCAGTCCTTTATTAATCATTGCTTTTGCACACATTGCAGGCCCGTAGCCAGGGGGGGGGGGGGGGGGTTTCACTGACATCACTGACAAAAGTGCATAATTTGTCCCATAATGAACTCATTTGTCCTATTTTGACAGCTATGCCATCATAAATAGTGAACATAACCCTTTGAAAAAGGCTTTATAAGCGAAATCATCTGTTGGCTGTGGCTTCGTTGTGACTTCAGTTAGTTTTGGCCAATGCAAGCAAATATTTTTCATGAGTCCAACATCCAGCTGTGCAAGAAACACACAATCTGACGTAAGAGAAGTCTTTCTTTGCCCCTGTATTGTTTTCAAATAAAGAAAACATTTTACAAGTAACTTTTATTCTAAATCTTTTCATGATTTTTTTTTTATTGAAATGGCCAAATTCTGACTGAGGAAAAGAGATCATGCTGAGCTGCATTTCCGTAAACCATCGTTAGCCAACTAAGGTCACAAGTTCAGTCGTTGCAAATATAGTTCATGGATTTGGCATTTCCAAAATCCATCATTCCAAGTAACATTCGAAAGCTGCGTCGAAAACTTGTACGCTTGCGGCTACACCTCTAGAGCTGAAATTAGAAGCATAGTTCCTGGTTGTGTTCTAGTCCCAGTTAACCCCCTATGCCCTATTCATTTAGAACGTTCCACATTTAAACTTAAAATGATAAAAAAAAAACATTAAGGTCATCTCTCTTAGGTGTAATTTGCTTTAAAAGTATTTTTACTGTTCAGTTTTAGCGATATTCATTTTGACGATTGCACACCCTTCGTAGTGTGCTTTGAAAACGTTTATGCCATTTTAAATGCAGCCGTGGCTCATGACGAAAGCTATAGGTGGCCTATTATTTAAAAGCGGAATTTACGTCTCCAAAGCTTGTGAAAACAAAAGTATATAGTATACTTTAATGGTTTTAATTTCTAGTAGGTTATTTATTAAGAAATGTATCTGTACTGTAGGCTTACAGTATATGACATGGGCCTGTTGGTTAGAACATTTCTGCAGTGGTTTAAATGTCAAATTGTACTTAAAAATAAATAGATAAATAAATAAAAAAGAAAAAAAGAAAAAAATAAAGAAAGAAAGAAATATATATATATATATATATATATATATATATATATATATATATATATATATATATATATATATATATATATATATATACACACATATATAAATAAATATATATATATATATATATATATATATATATATATATATATATATATATATATATATATATATATATATATATATATATATATATATATCCCACTTAATAATAATAATTATTATTATTATTAATATTATTGTTATTATTATCATTATTATTATTGTTGTTGTAGTTGTTAAGTAGGATTCATTTCTTAATAAATATCCTACTGTAAATTAAAACCATTAATGGTATATGATTTAAATATGAGATTACATGTCAGCTTAGAGGTTTTATGTTTAATAAAAGAATATGGAATATTCTCAAATAATATTTGTAAAGGAAACATAGGCCCTATGTGTGCCATTTACATACATTTCAATTAATATGGAAAACGAGTGCATGTTTTTACCAAAACTAATATTGGATTTTTTTAAATGCATGTGTGTGTAAAACAATATCATTGGGAAACACTCGTCACTACATTGTTCTTTTCCCAAACGATGCATCGTTCTATAATAGTTCAGCTGTGAGTTACATCGTTGTTTAGGAAATGCACCCCTGCATGGTCATTTAGTTTTTTCCCTAATAAATGACAATAGGTTTTTAATTTGAAACTTTAACAGATTCCTATTTTCTTATCTAATGATGTAGTTAATTAGTATTTTAAAAATAAGTATTTTTTCCATAATTCTTTATTCTAAGTCTTTAAGAAATATTTGGTACATCAAAAAGTGATTATGATGATTATCTGACAAGCCAATTCACCAGAAAAATAATGCTTAAAATGTCACTAAAATGCAGATATAACTAAATAAAAAATAAGGAAAATGACTGCAAAAATGTCAACTTTTTGAGAAAAACGAACTACCCCTTTTACCAGGCTGGCTACAGGACTGCATTGTGTGCAGATTTTGTGTGATGTGTTGAAGACATTATTTTATTCCAGCACATTTGAGCTTCATATTAAACTGCTTGATTCATATGGATTTATTTTTTAATCTCTTTATGGACAGCTTTGAAGCAGTGTTGGAGTTTTGTGTGAATAGGCATTCAGCAGAGATGCACAAATATCACTGATTAGATTATAAATAACTTCATTTGTGTTCTGAAGACAAAAATGTAATGAAATGATGGTGGCTGAACTAACCCTTTCAGTTTAACATTGTTTAACTGGCAGCATGGTGGATCAGTGGTTAGCACTGTCACCTCACAGCAAAAAGGTTGCTGGTTCGAGTCCTGGCTGGGCCAGCTGGCATTTTTGTGTGGAGTTTGCATGTTCTCCCTGTGTTGGCGTGGGTTATCTCTGGGTGCTCCACTTTCACCCATAGTCCAAAGACATGCACTAAAGGTGATTTTGGTTGTAGTGTAAACTAAATTGGTTGTAGTGTATGTTTGTGAATGAGAGAGTGTCTTCCAGCCCTGGATTGCAGCTGGAAGGGCATCCGCTGTCTAAAACAAATGTTGGATAAATTGGCAGTTCATTCCACTGTGGCAACCCTTGATGAATAAAGGGACTAAGCCGAAGGAAAATGAATGAATGAACTTTAAAAAACTCCACACCCTAGCTTTATGTTCCATTTGGTTTAACTCCATCTGTTTGAACACAAGAATATCACAGTGAAATTAAGATATCCATGAACGCCATGGCTGCAAAATGGCTGCATTTCTGGTAATCAAAATTCTCTGAGGAGACATTGCGAATTATACTGTCAGATTAAACCCAGGGCCTCAGACGATGTCATTTTGCCTGTAAATGTGGGTGGAATGCTACAGTATGTGCTAATGAAAGCAGCTAACGGTATTTAGGTTGGCTCCTAGCTCCTATTAATAGTCTAGAGAAAGTAGCTTTTGAGGTCAATAAACTCCAGCCCCCTTATTTCTCTGATGTTGCAGGTTTCTGTTTGTTCCTTTGGTATCACAAATAATAATGCATAATTTAGACGGCATCAACAAAAGCACAGGATCTCAAAAGCAGTTTCCCTTTTTTTAATGCAGGATGAATATAGAGAGTTAACAGTTGGGGGTTTCTATAACTGTCTGCTTTCTTGTTTTATTCTTCCATCCAAGCGTCGCTCCCATCTGTCATTCACACTCAAAACATCATCGCATTGATTTTCTGCACATTTTGACTCTAGTCTCTGAGGGCTTTTGTTTGCCGTTCTTTAATATTTTAGTTGGCATCACATTGAAAACATCTCAGTTGTTAACTTTCTTTGTGATCCAACAATGTTTCACCAGCGTTTGTCCCGACAGTCAAGGTGATCGCTTCAGCAGAGGTGTAGTCTTTCAGATCTGTCTATAAAAGCAGCGTGTCTGTCATTTTTTTGACGCAGAATGTCTTATTTTAATTATTTCTGTAATTACTTTCCCCCACAGATTATCCGTCTCACATTCAAGGGAGAAATCATTCCATTCACAAGCAATTGGATGAGAGTCATACTTGCCCTTGGCAACTAAAGATGACGTTACTATGGAAACGACTTGTGGCGCTATCAATCATTGGCTGCCTCGCAGGTAAATTATTGTCCTGCTGTTTGTCAAACTGCTGACTTTCTTTCTGTTTTTATTTTGGTGCTCGATGTTTATGTTTAATGAACTGTCATGAAAGAAAGAATTTCATTACGATCTTAATCCTTGGATTCATTCAGTCCTCCGAGGAGGTTTGAGAGAAGACACAGAGGTTTGATGAGTTTATTTGCGCACTCATCTGGAATAGATTGTTATTTTAAATGTCATTGAACTTGATTATCATATGTTCAGAAAAGAAATAACAGTAAGACACTGTGAAAGAAGTCCTTGATTTTTATGGATTGACTTGATTGGTTGATTTTGTTTTTTTATTTATTTAAAGCACTGATTACCATTTGTATAGCCCCAGTTTTGCCACAAATCAACCATGGTTAAATTATTATTAGCGCAGCAACCATGGTTGATTTGTGGTTAAAACAGTATTTGGTTTCTATGTTTTCTATGTAAATCTATCTTTGATTTTCACAAAGCTTGTGGCTGTGTGCTTAGCATTTTGCTAATCAAGATAGAAGCATGCTAACAACATACTAAACATGCTAGCTATCCTATGAACACAAGCAAACAAAAAAAGTGTAATAAAAAACAAACATAAATAATACCCAACCCCCACTTTTTCTTAATGAAAAATGCTGGCAAAAATCAAAATCATGCTAATGTTTGTGGTTAAAACCTGCTAGCAACATACTAAACATGCTAACAGTAATTCGCTATAAATTCTGCTATTAACATGTTCAATCAATCTTTCTTTCTTTCTTTCTCTTGCTCTTTCTTTGTTTATGTTTAATGGACTGTCATAAAAGAAAGAATTTCATTGCGATCTTAATCCTCGGATTCATTCAGTCCTCCGAGGAGGTTTGAGAGGAGACACTGAGATTTGATGAGTTTATTTGTGCACTCTTCTGGAATAGATTGTTATTTTGAATGCCATTGAACTTGATTATCATATTATGTTCAGAAAAAAATAACAGTAAGACACAGTGAAAGTAGTCCTTGATTTTTATGGATTGATTGACTTGATTGGTTGATTTTGTTTATTTATTTATTTAAACCACTGATTACCATTTGTATAACCCCAGCTTTGCCACAAATAAACCATTGTTTGGTTAAAATGGTATTTGGTTTCTATGTTTTCTATGTAAATCTATGTTTGATTTTTGCAATGCTTGTTGCTGTGTGCTTAGCATCTTGCTAATCACGATAGAAACATACTAAACATGCTAGCTATCCTATGAAAACAAGCAAACAAAAAAGTATAATAAAAACAAACATAAATAATTCCTAACCCTAGTCCCACTTTTTTATAAAGAAAAATGCTAGCAAAACTCCAAATCAAGCTAATGTTTGTGGTTAAAACCTGCTAGCAACGTACTAAACATGCTAACAACAACATGCTAGAAATTCTGCTATTAACATGTTCAATAATGCTAATATGAAAAAATAGAAGAAATATGCTAAAAATATCTTTCTTTCGCTCTTTTTTTCTTTCTTTCGCTCTTTCTACTTCATCATAAGCATACAAAGCTGATATTATTTTCTTTACTAATTACTATTTTATCTTAATATGCATGTTTTTATTTTAATTAACAAAAAATGTTTTAGATAAATATAGAAACCCTGATATATATTTTTTTCTTTACCCAGTCTATTTATATCCATTTATGCTTGGTCTCCCTAAAGGCTGCAGTGAGGCTGTGTCCCGATACCTGTTTGTCAAAGATTATTATCATGAAACCTGGGATTGAGGTTTAGTTGTATCTCAGCAGAAACTGCTGCCTATTTCCACCTCTCTGATGCAGTATATTTCAAATACAACTGAAAGGCAACTTATTTTTGCTCATAGGTTGCAGTATTTAAAAGCTAAAATTTGATCAATAAATGTCCATGTGATATTATGTGGAGAAATAAAGACTAAAATCATTTCTTTTCATCGTCTATTCATGAAACCGAAACACAGAACAATTATAACCAGTACATGCATCAAGTAACCCATGGTTTGTAATTTCAGAATTGATACACACAACCATTCTTCTGTTGATTTTTCCACAACAGCTGCTGACAGGGAGTTTATTTTCCTGTAGTATGGTGTTTCAGCATGAATTCTCTGGCTGCTTTGTATACATGGCTTCAAGGTGCATCCCTGTATAATCTTAATTAATACAGAGAAAATAACGGCCGCAAGCCTTTGGAATCTATTTAGATATATTACATAATATTCTAACAATGGGGGCGTAATGTCTCCTGAAGCACACTTCTATAAAAATGAAGTGTATGGAGCTGCCAAAGATGTGTGAATAATGGCATTTACTGTAGTTGAGGATATGCTTCAGTATTATCATATGAGCTGTCAAAGCATGCAAAATAAAATCAGGCATTTTTGTTCAAACACTATGATTTAGGTGAAAACAAAAATGTAACTTATTTGAACTTTTGTTTTAAAAATACAGTAGTGGCAAAGGGTGACGTGGCCTAAATGATGTGGCATTTCATCTTTAAAACGATCACTACAGGGCGGTTTAACGCCGCTGACGTGGATGGCTTTTCCGCTGTTACCAGTTTGCCAAGTGGCTCGTCGCGTACGTTGGCAGACTTGAGATGCAGAGAGAAGTTGACCATGACAACGGGGTTCGAGTACGTAAAACAAAAACAAAAAATAAAATAAACAAGTGCATAACAGGGTTAAAATGTGGTAAGATCTGAAAACCTGGTAAAAATCAGGTGGCCGGAAGGGCTTTTATTTTTCTGAATTACTTTTAAAAACACTTTCGTTTGGGTTTAGAGAAGGGGGTGGGTGGGGCGATTGGTCAGTCAGTCGACGCCGGTCTTATGCGAGAAGAGCAGGTGCGAATGGCAATCAAGAGAGAAATTTGAGTTCTGAAAAAGTGTACACAGCGGTCTCTGGTGGATTCGCGAAAACAAAAACTGCAGAAAACGTACCTTCTGGGATGTATGCAGAAAAGTATGCAGGGGTACATATTAATAATGAGCTTGGGTTGCCTAAATTTGATATACTGTATTAAGCCTTTACTCTAGTGAAAATTCTGCCATGAAACTTTATGCACGTACATGCTGATAGGTCACCTAATCTGACCCTGTGTCATTAACTACATGGTGCAGGAGATTGGGTGCTGCCACCTCTTCAGCCAATGAGCTTGCTCCTCATCAGTTTAAATGCTCTGCATTACGCTGTTATCTGCAGCTTGTTTTCAGAGACTCTCCTCCACCCTAGCTCCACCTGTATTAGATCTGCTACGGGGGTTACATATTTTATGTTTGCAGCAGCAGCGTGGTATTTTCTCAGACGACATGTCTGTGTATATACTGGCAGTAGCAGGTCTCGGTACTTACTCTGCTATGATAATCAAAGCAGGAGCACCAGCGTAGCAGATCTATACCGCCAAGACCAAATATATCAGCATTGCCTTATAAATATTCATTACCATACTAAAAGAGTGTTCATGACAGAAATACATTCGCGATATGTACATGTACTGTAAATTAATTTTATAATCATTATTGCACTGTTGCGCTTTGGCATTACACTGAATGAGAGTGAACCATTATTTCTGAAAAGCTTACAAAAGTTATTTGAAAAATTCAAGTACAGTGTAATTACATTGAATCTTCTCTATTACTAAAATTCAGTATCAGATCCAAACCATCGAGGATCAACCATAGATTGCCATAAAGTAATATAATGTTGTAAATGACTGTATATTCAAATATTAAAGTAAAATACACATTTTTTATCTTTCTCAGTCTCATCAGCACAAGCAGAGGACACAAAATTCTCTGGTCCAAGCTGGAAACGAGAACCAGAAGACCTGATACTACCCATCTATTCCCATGAACAAGAGGCTGTTTTAAGCTGTGAGGCGTCTGGAGTCCCTTCTCCTCAATACAGGTAGGAATGAGTCTAATCTAGCGTCCTATGATAGCAATTTATGCATCCTTTCATTGCTATTACAAACCATTTAAGGTGGTTGGCTTTGGCAAATTGGCAGCTTATTCCCTTAAGGATCAACTTGAAAAGTAATAGCGTTGATTGCTATTGATTTTCCAGGTGAGAGCCAATTTATTTGTCCTTGGGGTCTGTTATTGCATAAATCCAGTAAACTACTGTATTTCTATCAGCCAATCCCAGTGGCCTCCATCTGTGAACCATTTTCCATTTGCTTTCCAGTGTCAATAACTTTAAATGTGGATCAACAGATTTGCTAAAAAAAAAAAAAAAAAAGCAAACGGCAGTCTAGCTTACATACAGATTTGTTTTAGTTTGCTGTGTACACATATCAGCGAGAGCTTTATAAATTAGGATTAGGATTAAATTAGGATTAGAAGTTTTTTTTTTTTCCACTTACGGTCTAATATTTTATTTCTTTTTTAATATTTATACCCTTTCAACCTTTTTGTTTTAGTAGCACCTGATGTTTTTTTAGCATTATTATTGTCATAATAATATTTTTTTTTAATAAGAAACTCTTTTTCTGTACTGGAAATATGCTAATTCTCATCAGTGATATATATTTTAGCAGTTTGGCATGTAGCTACTATTTTTTGTGGCTGGGTCAAAAATGAGACATCCCTTGTCATTCAGAATAACATTTCTGCATAAATACAAATTAAGTATTTATGTGTTTATCCTTTGGGTCTGCCGTTGCATGAAATCCAGTAAACTACCGTATTTCTAAAAGCCTGTCCCAGTGGCATCCAACTGTGAACCATTTTCCATTTGCTTTCCAGTGCCAATAACTTTTAAGGTGGATCAACAGATTTGTTAAAAAAAGGCAGTCTAGCCTACATACTGTGTACACATATCAGCAAGAGCTTTATGAATTAGCGTTTAGTTTTTTTCCCACTTTTGGTCTAATATTTTTTCTATTTTAATATTTTTGTTTATTTCTACCATTTCAAATTTCTCTGTATAGTTTTCGTTGCACCTGATGTTTTTTTTAGCTTCATTATTGTCATACTATTTAAGATTTTTTTTGTTCTGGAAATATGCTAATCATTATCATTGATATTTATTTTAGCAGTTTGGTCAAGTAGCTACTATTTTTTGTAGCTGGTTTAAAAAATGAGACATCCTTTGTCATTCAGAATAACAGTTTTGCATCAATGCAAATTAAGTACAGTTTTTAATGTATTTATGGGTCTGCCATTGCATAAATCCATCATACTGTATTTCTAAAAGCCTGTCCCAGTGGCATCCGACTGCAACCCACATTCCACTTGCTTTCCAGTGTCAGTAACTTTAAACATACAGAAGATCAACATAGTTGCTTTAAAAATGTCAATTTAGCCTACATACAGAAATAATCATTTAATTTTACATATTTATGTGCTGTGTGCACATATCAGCAAGTGCTTTAGCAATTAACGTTAAGTTTTTTAAATTTACCCAGCAGGCTTAAGGCGTCAACATGACGTCAGATTGATGTTGTACCCCAACATTGTGAGGATGTTGCATTTTGTTTGGAAACAAAAATCAGGTTGACTTCAGAACCCTATATGTCAGGCTGATGTCATTGTTCAACATCCAACCTAAAATCAACCATACAGCTTGACGTTGTGTGGACGTTACCACTATGATGTCTATCAGATGTTGGATTTTAGTTGCCATACCTGATGAATAAATGTCAGTATTTTTCAACGTTGGATTTTGGTCACTTTCCAGCACAACCTAAAACTAACAAAATATCAAAGTCACTTCACGTCATTATTGGACATCAAAATAACGTCCACAGACGCTGGCTAGACATTGAATTTTGGTCGGCTGATGTCATGACCTAAATCTAACCTAATATTAATGTCTTATAACTTTGTTTGACTGCTGGGTATTTATGATACACCATTTTATTTCTGTTTTGCATTTTAATATTTTTGTTCGTTGCTATTTTCAACTTTCTCTGTATAAATTTTTAGTTGCACCTAGAGTAGCTTTGATGTTTTTAGCATTAATATTGTCGTACTAATTAAGATTTGACTTTTTTTTCAGAAAATATGCTAATTGCCATCACTCATATGCAGTATGTTTTAGTAGTTTGACCATGTAGCAGCTATTATTGTGAAGCTGGGTCTAAAAGTAGACATCCTTTGTCATTCAGAATAACATTTTTGCATAAATACAAACTAAGTATTTATGTATTTGTCCTTTGGGTCTGCCATTGCATAAATCCATCATACTGTATTTCTAAAAGCCTATCCCAGTGGCATCCGACTGCAACCCTTTTCCCAATTGCTTTCCAGTTGCAATACCTTTAAACATCAGATTGGTTAAAATAAATGGCCAATCCAGCCTAAATATGGGGCTTTGTATGAGATTGTACACATATCAGCAAGAGCTTTAGGAATTAGCATACCGGTTTTATTCATTTTTACATTTTAATACCTTTGCTCATTGCTACTTTTTTCTCTGTAAATTGTTTTTAGTTGCGCCTAGAGTAGCTTTAATGTTTTTAGCTTTGACACCGTCATCCTAATTAAGATTTTTAATGAGAAAAAAAAACTTACTTTTGTGTTCTGCTTTAAAAAAAAAAGGCAATTTAGCCTACCTACGGAGATATGTTCGAGATTCATTACTTGTGTGCTGTGTACACATCTCAGCAAGAGCTTTAGGAATTAGCATGCCAGATTTATCTTTCCGAGAGGGTAAATGCATGCTACAGTACTGTAAAAACGGAAATTGGCTTTGAAATTGGGAGGGGTCTAAATGACTAATTTGTGCTCGAGATCCTAAGATACCATCCCGTGTATTCCCTGGTGAGGCGTCTGCTCTGAAAATAGCGGCATTCTCCGGCTCTGTGGTATATTGTGTTTCGTAGCTTGGGTCAGCATCATGTAAATGCTCGGGCAAGCACAAGGGAGGGAAGTAATAACCTTGTGAGTGACATTCGATTTAAATGCTTACATTTCCCTTTAGTGCATCTTTGTGGTGATTTAACATTACGAGAGTATCAATAAAGAGGCGAAGAAGAAGAAGTAGAGCACACTGACAGTTTAAGTTGCGATGCTTCCTTTACTTTTTTGCAAGCAGTAATCATCTCCAAGGTCGAAAAAAAAAAGTTTGACTTCTCGACCTCGCTCTTGGTTTATTTATGCAGATGTGAAACCATAAATAAACTCGGGTGGAAAGCAAATAAAGTGGCTTATGCATATATTCAACAAAATGCAAAACAGTCATTTTCAGCTTTGTCACACTAAAATACACTGGAATCCCTTAATTCTCTTAATTCCTTTCTTACGGATATTAGGTGTGTTTGGTTTCAGATTGTCATGAAAATGATTTTTCTTGAACCAGCTGAGTGTGTGATTGATTTTACACATTAAGAAATTATAACCATTTCCTCTGCACCATAAAAGAACAACCAGTGCTAAGAGAAATATGACTATTATGAGCTATATCACACTAGTAGTGCGATATGGCTGTATATAGCAGTGGTGGGAGGCATGCGTTGGCTCGAGGTCACAGGCTGAGTGCCTTAGTGTCCCACCGGTGACGATACACAGCCATATCGCACTGCTACTCATGTGATATTGCGTTTATACAAGAGTTTGACGGCATAATTGTGTATATAAAAAAGAAAATCAAACACAAAGAGTCTCAAAAATACTTTTTCCCGAGGAACTACTTTCCTCCGCTGTTTATTCATGTATTTTCAGTTTATTCATGACATAATGGCTTTTGTAAAATTATATATTTAGTAGTAGTATTATTTATTATATATATATTTATATTTGTTTTAATAAAAATAGGCTTAGACTTGCCTACCCATTTTGGACCATATGGGGCACAGCATGTGTGTTTGGATATAACTCAGTCACACTTCGTTATTATTGTTCATTTATTTGTTTGCTGGAAATTAGAAACCAATTTTGTTTGTTTCGAAAAAAATCTTTGTGCTTAACAAACGAAATTAATAATGTAGGCTAATGGATGTCTGTGTGACAACACATTTCCTTCTCCACGACAGAGAGTGAAAGTGAAAGTAAAGAATGAGGAGGCTCATTATCTCATTCTCGCCCTGCAGATGGTCTGCTTAACTGTTTTCTCACTAGTGAAGTGTTCAGTTTTTCCACTTACAAAGTCTGCCATGTAAATAGCAAATGCGCCATGGCGTGACACAACTAACTCTTAAAGGGAATGGGAGATGAGACTGATTGGTTTATTCTCAAAACACACCTATAACTCATTAAGAGACTAAGCTCAACCCTGTTAGACCATGTACCATGGCACAAAGGGTATTTGTCCATCCTAAAATAGCAAAAGTAGATTCTGACAGGCCCTTAATGCTTTTGTGCTCTGGACTTTGCACCTAGATCGTTAAAAAGAGAGCCACTCGTCTGACCCACCCTCCTCCTTTCCTAAACCCAACCAATTTCATTACAATATTTATTATAAATATTTATTATAATGTTATTATTATATATTAATGTATTAACCCAAATAAATAGAATGTACCTTTTGTGTTCATAATGTATTGCAGAACAACTCTGTTGTTATTGAGGTTTAGGTTAAAGACAGGTTTGTTGATATTTACGGCTGGTTGATGTTTATGGATGGGTTAAGGTGTAAGGAATGGTCAACAGTGTAACTGCATGCATGTATTTACAAAATAAGTACATTGTAAAAAATTATGAATTCCAGTAAATTTTAGTTAAGGCCACTTAATATAAAGTGGAACTTAAAATATTTCTTGTTCTATCTCTTCAATTTCTGTCTCTTAAGGTTTTATTTTTTTAGCAAGCTACAGTTTCAAAGTAGCTTCCACCAAAACTGGTATTATTGTCTGGCTTTAAAGATCACCTCGATTTAATCTGTGGATTCTAGAGAAACTTTTGCTCTGAGTGTTTGATAAAACCTACAACCATCATTCAGTGAACTTTACCGCAATACATCGAGACACTGATAAGATTGGTGACGCTTTAAAGATAACTTCTCAAAGCTAAAATTGACATTTGTGCAGTAAATTTATCCCCAGAAGTAAATTCCTCAATGCCTGACTTAAATGCATCCAAAAAATAGTGAAGAGGCACCAGAAAGGTTCAGTCTCAGCCCAGCAGTCATTTCGAGTGTGTTGAGTCGAGGCAGCTAATGTTGACTGAAGAGAGGCCAATTCTGCTGCAAAAGAATAAGTGGAGGAAGAGTCTCCAAAGAACATCCTGCTACTTTCTTTGTCAAGAGAAATTGTCCGTATTCCAGCAAAGTCTTGTGGTATTTCAGTGTCTGCAGGGGCCGGTGTGAACCTTGAGAACTCAACGCGCCAGGCTATTTTGCATCTCGGTTTTAGATTCCATGGAAAAGTAACTCAGAGCTGAGTCAGAGAAGAGCACTTGGCTGCCTTCTGCTTTTCTCTTAAGACTTTTTTTTTTTTGGAGCTGCTTTATTCTTTTACAGGGTTACATTAAAAAACAAAATATATTATTTATATATATATATATATATATATATATATATATATATATATATATATATATATATATATATATATATATATATATATATATATATATATATATATATATGAATTTGTTTGTTTTAAACAAATTACTGAAAAGTATGGATTAGTCATGTTTTTGTTTTTTTCAAAGAAGTAATATGTTTACTAAGAATGCATGTACAGCATTCACTCACTGGCCACTTCATTAGGTACACCTTGGAGGTTGGACCGCAGATTTGTAGAAGATGGTTACACTGTGGTCATAAGAGGATCAGCAACAATACTCGGGTAGGCTGTGGCGTTGACATGATGCTCAATTGGTACTAATGGGCCCAAAACACAGCACCTTCAGTCTGAACCATTGTACATGGCAGGATGTATCCATGCTTTCATGTTGTTGAGGCCGAATTCTGGCCCTACTATCCGAATGTCGCAGTACAAATTTTTTCCAGTCTTGCCATGTGATTGGCTGAATTGGAATTTACGTTAACGAGCAGTACCTAATAAAGTGGCCAGTAAGTGTTTTTACTTTTTAAAAATAACGTTAAAAAAGAAATATTGTGAAAAAAAAAAAACTGAGATAACTTTTAAAACCATTTTCTATTGGAACACATTCTCAATGGAGATACTGAAGCTGATCTGAATAATATTTAAGTCCATTTATACCACTGAATAACATGTGAAAAAAAGCCATTGTTATGTATAATAATGCTGACTTTACAATAGCAAAATTATATCTTTCAATTATGACTTTTTGTCATTGTCATGGCGAACTTGGGTTTGCTATTTTTATTAGGTGATTGAAAAAAGTCAAAATTACAATAAATTGTCAGAATTGGCATATATTTCACGGCCAGGCCAGGTTCTCCCCACTCCCAATCACTCAAATAAAACCTGCACACCATAACTATAAGAATCCTCACCAACCCCACTCAGTCTGCATCCGAAATCACATACTTCCATACTATATAGTATGCTAAAATCAGTATGCGTGCTGAGTAGTATGTCTGAATTCATAGAATTCGAAAAACAGCTTGCTAGAAGTACCCCGATGACTTACTACTTCCGGCGAGATTCTGAAGTGCGCATCCGATGCATGCTACGATATCCCATGATGCCCCTTGAGAAAATTAATGAATGGGAGTGAAGCGGCGCAACTGACGCAGGTAGGTCCATGATCATGACAAAATGGAGGATATAGTGCATCTGAGTTCCATTCACACTACTCCCATTCATACTGTATAGAATGTATTTTTCTAACAGCCGAGTAGTAAATTTAAATTCAAATGCAGTACTTACTGAGTAGTGGGCGATATCAGATGCAGCCTCAATGTCCAGCAGCTGAGGTGTTGGAGAGAAAAAAAATAAAAAATAAAAATAAAAAAAGTTAAATTAAATTAAATTACAGAAATTTCCTGTAAAATAACTGATGTTAAATTACAGAAATTTCCTTAAATAAAATTTCTAGTCAAATTCTGTCATTTAAAGTCCGTAATTTAATGGCTGTTATTTTACAGAAAAAAAAAAAAACATAAAATAGCAGATTTTTTTAAAGTGTAGAAAGGGCAAAATCCTTTCTATGGTCAGTGTATTTAATCTAGTTCTAAGTTTACTTACCACTCTCGTTCCCTGTGATCTTCAGTGTCTGCGTCTCTCCCCCTTTAGTGTGGCTTTCTCCTGGTCTTCCTTTCTATACATCTGTGTGCCTGGCTTCACCACATCACCCTCTGGTCCACCTGGTCAATCTGGTCATCCATCTCCACCCTGCAATTCATTGAGTTTTGTTTATACCTGCCATCCAACTAAATAACCTGTTGTTATACTTCCATCTCTGGTTCTTGCCCCTTGTGACAATATAAGCCCTCTGACTTTTTAATTCTTACTACTGGCTACTTTCCTCATCCATCCATCCATCTATCTACATTTGAAGTCAGTATTATTAGCCCCCCTTTGTATTTTTTTTTTTTCTTTTTTAAATATTTCCCAAATTACGTTTAACAGAGCAAGGGAATTTTCACAGTATGTCTGATAATATTTTTTTCTTCTTGAGAAACTCTTATTTGGTTTATTTCGGTTAGAATAAAAGCAGTTTTTAATTTAATTTAAAAAAGGTCAAATTTATTAGCCCCTTTAAGATACATATATATATATATTTTTTCGATAGTCTACAGAACAAACCATTGTCATACAATAACTCCTAATTACCCTAATCTGCCTAGTTAACCTATTAAACCTAGTTAAGCTTTTAAATGTCACTTTAGGCTGTATAGCAGTCAAGGTTATTATAATTAACGAAAAAACGAAAAGTAAATTGTAAAATAATTGTCGTTAACTGAAATAAAAATAAAAACGAGTTTTTCAAAAAAAACTAGAACTAACTGAAACTGTATTGTGTACATTCAAAACTAACTAAAATTATAGCAAAAACCTCCTTCGTTTTCGTATTTTTAAGTGTTTTTAATCCATAATCTTACTCGAAACCTTTTAGAAGTAAAACTATTTAATCCGCGCTGTGTTTGACCCGCTGTGTTGTCCTGCTGAGCCGGTTCTCCTCCAGTCATCCTCGCTGTTGCTAAAACAACGAGTGAACATCATCTTGTCACGGTGACGGCATTAAATACAGATACTTAAAACTATTACTTTAACACGTTTGTGCCCAATAATGGGTTTTATCTCTGTACCGCGATCGCGAATGAATCTTTTTAACAGTATCTTCTAAGTGAACCGGTTGATCTAGTTCACCCAATCGAACTGAATCATTTGAAACGATTCGCGTCTACATAAGCTTTCGTCCACAAACGACTTACTTTTTAACAAGCCTAATACCCCCTCTAACTCTAAATAATCCAATATATACTCTTATTAAGTTATTAGAACAGTGACGTTACACTAAGATCAAATTTGATAAGTGGTGAACCGATAAAACTGCGCATGCGTGATTCAGCGAACCGAGCACAAACAGTACATGACAGCCTGCTGTGACTAAACTAAACTTCAACAACTGCAGCGCGGGTAAACCGAGGGCTTAAATGAGAGGATCTGGTGAAACGTAAGTTTATTTCATAAAAGAAAATCGTAATGGAGTTTAAATAGGTGAATCATGCTTCAGTTGGGTTGCAAACGGTTAGACATTTTTTTAGATCATGGTGATGTTTTAATTGACTGGAATTAGTATTGCTGACTACATAATGTTGAGTTCTAACATCCGCGATAAATATCTGAACTTCTCATCACTACTGTGTATCTAATATCAGAATCAGCCTTGCACACATATTGTACTTAAGGCTGCTGTCTTGTGGGCTGTTGTATTTGAATTTGAGGATGGGTAGATGGTAGTGGTAGATGATAGTGTTCATGTGTCCTCTGAATACAGGTTTCACAAAATTTATGGCTGAGTTTTTATTATACAATATTTATTCTGTTGATTTTGAATCTTGCACCTAAAAAATATCCTCATTTAGAAAAAAAAATTCTGAAACTAATAAAAACTAAACTAAAACTAATAAGTCATTTCAAAATATAGAAACTAATAAAAACTAGTAAATCTCCCTCTAAAACTAATTAAAACTAACTAAATTTGAAAACAAAAAGTCAAAACAAAAAATAGAAACTAAAACTAATGAAAAATCCAAAACTATTATAACCTTGATAGAAGTGTCTTGAAAAAATCTAGTAAAATATTATTTACTGTCATGGCAAAGATAAAATAAATCAGTTACTAGAAATGAGTTTTTAAAACTAATATGTTTAGAAATGTGTTGAGAAAATCTCTCCGTTAAACAGAAATTGATGAAAAAAAAATAAACAGGGGGGCTAATAATTCAGGGGGCTAAAAATTCAGACTTCAATCTATCATCTGTTTGTCTGTTGACAAAAGCCTTAACTAGTCCACAAATTTGCTCTAATGAAAATGTATGTTTTCTTGTATTTTCACAAGTTTCCCCTCCTTGATCACAAATATATGACAGTTGTAAAAAAAAAAATAATAATCTTTTTACTATTAGTCATCTCTGTGAAAATTCACAGCAGCTGTTGCTAATAATAAATCATGATATATATGTATAAGACTGGTGATGTGCTGTTTGAAAAGCCTTAATTTCTGTTGGTGTTTCTCAGCTTTTTTTGTCAGCTCTGTTTGCTAAGCCTGTCTCGCTGTTTGAGGTGTTTAACCGAGTTGTTTGACTTCCCCAATAGGGCTTTAAAGAAGAAGATTCTCAGTAGAGCTCAAATGTGTCATACAGGTTTATTGGCCTGTTTTGTGTTGCTCAGGCGATCGTTTTTTTTTTGTTTTTTTTTCTCTCTTCATATCTTCAGATGCTGCTGTGCTACATGTGCCACTCGCTTGTAACATTCGCTTCACTTAGATAATTGGTCTGTGCTGCAAAGGACATTTAGCACTTTTCAGATAAAAGCACAGAGTGAAAGACCTACAACATGGAAACAATTCACAAAAACCTTGACTCTAGTGTCTATCTGATATTCTGTGGCTTTTGGTCCGTGGTAATGTGGGTCTGTAGGGAGGATAAGGCAAATTGTGTTACAGTTTACACAGAACTATTATAAACTGCAATTGCAGGATATATACTGTAAAGCCCAGTTTCGAGGGAGAGCTTCTATCTATCTATCTATCTATCTATCTATCTATCTATCTATCTATCTATCTATCTATCTATCTATCTATCTATCTATCTATCTATCTATCTATCTATCTATCTATCTATCTATCTATCTATCTATCTATCTATCGCATGAAATCAATTCACAAAAAACCTTGACTGTAGTGTCTAACTAATAGTCTATGGCTTGTTGGTCCTTACCAAAGTTAATAAAAACAGGAGTGGCTTTTGTGGTTTCAAAACATTCATAAAGCAAAGATTTTCATGCAGGTAAACTTATTTTCAGAGCAGCGATTGTCATCTGCAAAAAGGTCAGTTTTTTGCCAAGTCTAGCTAATTAAAATGTTCAGGTAATTTTAGACCTTTCATGAGAACTGGTATAGGTTATATAACCCTGCTTGAATTTAAATAATAGCAGTTTTGTGGCAAATAAATGAACAATAATGTTGCTGAAACACTTTTTTTAAGAAAGTACCTTCATGTGCACAGTCCTGAATTAGATAAAAAAAAAAAAAAGAAAGATGAATGGACATCAGATTTGTGTATCATGTCTTAAAGTGATGGCAGCCTACTATATAACTTCTGCTTTCTGCATGCATAATATTAATTCCTATACTATTTAAGCCATAATTTGGTTGTCTGAGACAAATTTTAAAAGATTCCTGAATCCTAGGCTAAGCATTGACGTGTTTACTGACAGCCACTAAATGATCATTACAATCAAATTTTCTTCAGCTATGACAAGCATCAAGAACCAAGAAGTGCCATATCTGATGATGCAATCCATGTGACAACTTCAGAATATACAAGGAATTTGTTTTCGCCACAGAGCTTCTACAGTGCAACAGAATTACAGAGACAGAACAATAAACAGATAATAAATATATTTTAAAAATAGAAGTAGTGAAATATACAAATTGACAAGTGTAAGTACAGGTATATTTCTATATACAGTACAATGTTGTTTGTGCAGCTGTTTTGTGCAGATTGGCATGTAAAGTGTGTTGTTAAATAAGTGGATCTGTGTATAAAAGTGTATAGCAAGTAGTGATGTTGGTTCCACAGTTATCATCGTCAAGTGTTCATGAGATGGATTGCCTGAGGGAAGAAACTGTTTCTGTGTCGGGCTGTTCTGGTGCGCAGTGCTCTGTAGCGTCACCTGGAAGGTGAAAGTTCAAAGAGGCAGTGCGTTGCGTGTGAAGGGTCCAGAGTGATTTTGGCAGCCCTTCTGCTCGCTCTGGATAAGTACAGTTTTTGGAGAGTAGAGAGGGTTGTACCAATGATTCGCTCAGCAGTCATTGGTACAACCCTCCCTACTCTCCAAGAACTTCAAACCAACGCAGGGAAATGTCAAATTTTTATTTTACTTTTCCCCCCTGGTTTTGTTATTGAGGCATGCTGTGAGCAAAATTAGCTCTACAGATTGTTTGTTTGCTTTGAGGTATCATTTCAGAATGCTATCCGTGTTTGGCTCATCTTAAATGTTTATCAGTCTGACATTGAGATCTTACAGTGTGACATGAAGATCATGTTCATGCAGTCTGACAAGCTACACTCATTTGGGATTATTAAAAATTGCAGTGTGAGGCAGACTATCTATCTATCTATCTATCTATCTATCTATCTATCTATCTATCTATCTATCTATCTATCTATCTATCTATCTATCTATCTATCTATCTATCTATCTATCTATCTATCTATCTATCTATCTATCTATGAATTTCAACACAGGCTCAGACATTGTCAAAATGCTTCTGTTTCTTTTCGCGCTGAACGCTTCCATGTGGACAGCTTTTCCACTGTAACCAGTTTTCCCAGTAGCTCGCCACGTATGTCTGCAGACTTGAGATGCAGAGAGGAGTTGACCGTGACGACAGGGCTCAAGTGCGGTGAAGAATGTTTTCCAAAAAGCAGGTACAACAAAAACAAAAGGCAAAAAATAAAATAAACCAGTAAATAACAGGGTAAGAACATGGTAAGATCTGAAAATGTATAGGGAAGGCGGTGGGCGGGTCAATCGGTGCTTTTAAAGACACTATTGGTTGGGTTTAGGGAAGTGGGTGGGTGAGGGTAATTGGTCGGTCAGTCAGTCAGTCACTCACACACACAGATCAGCCAGTCAGTTGACAGCAGCCTCTGGTGGATTTATGCAAGAATAAAAACTGCAAAAAAATAAAAAATAAATAAAAAAAATAATTCCTCCTGGGATGCAATTAATCCTCTCCAGAAATGTATACAGGGATACATATCAATAATGAGCCTGGGTTGGAGAATTTTAGCAAAACAAGTACGATTTGAACCACTGACCCTACAAGGCAGTAAAAAAAAAAACAAAAAAAAACGTAGCATTGGTCCTGAGTCCTGTTTTACATCCAACAACTTCTATTCAGAATATACATATTTATCAGTTTATGTTTCCTGGGGAATCAAACCTACAACCTTGGCATTGTTACACATCAAAGGCACTCTGTTTTACTCACTTTAAGCCTCCCCGTGTTACTGGTTTAGATCCTTTGAAAGAGCCCCAGATCTGTTTTTCCCAACCTACATTTAACCTGACAGGATTTTGAACCTGCCTAGCACGCTTTCGAGATTGTAAGGATTTGAACCCTGGTCAGCGGAGCATTCAAATGTGAGAGATGAGTATGTGAAGGAGAGCTGGTTAAAATGCTGAGATTACACAGAGAAAGTCAGAGGTGCTTGTGTGTCGGCCCTCATTAACTCGTCTCCAACGTGATCTTTGTTGAATGTTGCTTGCTTTCACGTTTTTTAGGGGGGAGATAATTGGAGCTGACAGTTTTGTATGACACTTTATTTTTTTGCAATTTTTACATCTTTTTTCCGTGCAGAATTTTGTCTAATGAGCAGGTGTATGGTGTGTCTCTGAACAGTTTATTAATGTAGAGTAAAGAAATCGAGTTGATAATGATAATAATGATGAGGCAATGTTAATAGCGCCAGTAATAATAGCGGCGCGGATTATAATGACAATGATGCTGATGGAGGCTTGGACAGTTGGGTTTTGCGAAGGCAGGATAATTGTCCATTAAACTTCTCAAGGAACTTTTGGTCGTGGATAGAAAAAAGCTGGAAGCCCTAGGCCCTCTACTCATTATCTGAAAATACTTCAGCTCCCTGTCACTACTAAGCCTTTTTGATTCTTGTTAGGTGCTCCTTGGAGACTGGATTGTTTGTAATTCTTCATCTAGCCCTTAAAAAAAAACCCTCGTTCATGCACCAATTACTGTCCGGATATCTGAATTCTGCTGCCTTAACCTACCGCTGTGATCATGACCATTGCTGTTCTTTAGTATGATTTCAAAAAGGACTGAATACAAAAAAGAATATTTAATCCAGGGAAAATTATTTAATAATCTTTGAGGCTCAGAGTGTATGATGTTAGAGAATTTTAAATCTTTTAACCTTTTATAGAGCACTTGTTGAAATACACATTGTAAAAAAACCTGGGGACTTTTGAACTTATTTTATAAATTTCTTTACTTTTATATAATTTTATAATCAATGTCAGAGAAGTTACTATATATGGTTCTTCACGAAATGAATTCGATAAAGGGAGTAGCCATTCAAAATGTTTGTGGCATATTGTAAAATACAAGTCAATGACTAATGATAATTTATAGTTAACAATAGATACACAGTTAAAAAAATTAAATAAAACCTGCGGCTTCTGACAATACGTTGAGGCCTTATAAACAAAAATAATTTATTAGCCTTTGCAATTATTATTATTTACAACATTATTGGTCACAATTTATTTTGATGGTCCTTTTGTTGAATTTAAGTTACATTGCATCTACATACCAACTACAGTAATTCTCATTAGATTATAAGTAGACTGTTAGGTTGGGGTTAGGGTTGGGGTTAGGGTTAAGTGTAAGTTGAGATGTACTTGCAAAAATTTCTTATAGTCAGTTAAATGTCTGTTGAAGGAGCAGTCTCAACAGATATTAAGCAGACAGTCTACTAATGCTCAAATGGACCATCAAAATAAAGTGTTACCACATTATTATCTTTAATACACAGCCTTTCCAAACAGTCCACATTTTAAGAGTAATGATACTAATTACCTGATGGTAGGGAAATTAACAGGACATTCACATTTTTATTTATTATTTTCTTTGGTGGGTCATTTTCACTCAGGTGTAGTCAAGAAAAAATATCTGTTGATGCTACCACAAAATAAAAGGAATTAGGAAAAAACATTGACAAAGTGCATGATCTATTTATTACTGGCATGACATTTTTTATCATGATGGAAATTGAGCCTAAATACTCAGACAGCACCTCAGTGCATGTCTTAGAAATCAATAACTGCTATTTCCATATTATTCTAAGCCTATTGATTCATCTGGAGTGCAGTAGCTCTCCTCTGAGAGCTGCTTCCAATACCCTATAGTCAAAACCGAGTAAACTAATAAATATTCAGTAAAGTACAGAACAGCTAAGGTTATAGTCAAAAATAACAACTCAGGAGTCATATAGGAATACAGTAAAAAATAAATTATCAGACCCTTTTATAATAAAACAAACATCAATATTTTTCCCAAACCTACCTAATAAATCCAGTATAACCAGAAAATATCCCAAGTAGTCTCCTAAAAGTCTTACAGCATCATAAGCCCTTATCTACAGAAAAAATCAATATTTGATTATTTTTCTTAATGTCTCATTTCCAAACATTAAATTAGAATAAAATAGAGAGGAGCTCTTATTATTTAGAAGTCTTTTTACTATCCAAGTTGTGTAGACTATTTGAGTAGCACTGATCTGCACTAAGATGACAACATTATTTTGCGAAGGCATTTGTGTATCAACACAGACTATATTAGATCCTTTCAGGATAACATACTGGTTCTTTCATTCATTTTATCCACAGTATGTAGGATGCAGGAGCTTTGCAGATTTATCACGCTATCTAAAGTGTATTAGAAAACTAGATTAGCTTGATGTCATAATATACAGTAATACTTGACTGCTTTGTGCAAATGCAAACATTGTCTGTATTTACAAGCAGACTCGCAGTATAATCAACTGTGTAAGCCTGCAGGCCGAATGTCACGGTAAATGATATCAAATATAGCGGCTATGATATTAGACTCACAAATGATGACTAAAGGAGTCAGATTAACTCGACTGCCACACTGAGATCAATAAATAATGCAGCAGAAATGGGCTTCGGAGAGCTGCAGTAGATCTGCCCTTTGTTGTGTGTCTATAGTGGCTTTTTAAAAAGCACATTGTCCAACCCACTTGTTCGTTTTTCACACCGGTGGAAGAATGCAAAATACGCTGGGTTCCATATGGAGTCAATAGGGCCATATATACTTGCTAAATAAAAGAAAGTTTTGCAAACTAAAAATAAAGTATTGAGCAAAAATAAACAAAGAAATGCAAATCTCAAAAAAATCGCAAAGCGAACATTTATTTTTGACAAATAAAAAATTATTTTGCTAACAAAAATAAAGAACTGCAAAGGGAAAATTAAGTTTTGAGAATTAAAAATGAAATTTGCAAAAAAAAAAAAAAAAAAAGAACTGCAAAAAAATTAAAATAATAATAATGCAGTGCAAAAAACTAAAATATTAAAGTAAAATAAAGCTTTCCCAGTGATGGGTTGCAGCTGGAAGGGCATCCCCTGTGTAAAATATATGCTGGATAAGTTGGTGGTTCATTTCGCTGTGGCGACCCCTGATTAATAAAGGGACTAAGCCAAAAAGAAAATGAATGAAAGTAAATAACTGTAAATATGACATTTTCCCTTATATCTTCATGTCTTCATATACAGTTGAAGTCAGAATTATTAGCCCCCTGTTTATTTTTTTCCCAAATTTTTGTTTATTGGAGAGAAGATTTTTTTTTTACAGATTTCTAAATATAATAGCTTATAGAAAAATCAAGGTTTTAAAACTGCAAAATTTTTCTGTTATGACATTTGTACGTTTTTTTTTTTCCTTATGTGTTTTTTCACAACTATTTTATTTAGTTTTTTAGGGCAACATGTCCAGCATGAAAAGACCTTCGACATCAAAAGTTACTGGTCAGCCATATACATTCATTTTCTTTTCGGCTTAGTCCCTTTATTAATCAGGGGTCGCCACAGAGGAATGGACCGTCAACTTATCCAGCATTTGTTTTACGCAGAGGATGCCCTTCCAACTGCAACCTATCACTGGGAAAGCTTTACTTTATATGCGAAGAAAGATATCCAAGACATGCCTTTTCAAGTTATATAGAAATCTGTGTTTTTGAAACTACAGTTATTAAAATAGCAGAAGTCAATGATTTATTTTAATTATTAACCCCGACTTGCTTATTGCTCCAACATATATTAAATGTTTCTTGAAATAAATATAGAATTTTCAATTGAAAAAAAATATTGTTGTTTTTTACCCAGACATTTAAAAAAAGAACATTTTAGTGCAGTGATCACAATACCGTGATACCGCAAAACTGATATTTTTATCCAAGGTTATCATTCCATCAGAATCTTATACTGGCCTTTGCCTACATGGGGTTTTCAATTCCCCAGTACGGAGTCCTTAAAAAGTTTCTACCGATAGCAAGATTGCAAAATTACTCTTATGCTTCCCACTTTATCTTGAGTTTTCCCTTTAAGACCCGATTTCCATATTTGTGCCCATCGCACAGGGAACTCGATGTGCCGCTCCACATCTTTCACAATTTTAAACTTTGTTTTCTATGAAAGTAAGCACACTGGCACTGTCATTTGGGATCTGTTCGCTTTGCTTAGCAACATATTAAATTGTAAAGTCAAGGAGCAATGTGATGATTGGGCTTGATTCTATGCTACATGCTACAGCACAAGTGAGGAACTGAATGTTCTTGTAATGTTGCAGGGAAACAATCTCAGTGCTCACATTCAATATTATGATGAGTTATTTTTTGAGTATTATACTGAGTTAATTGCTTTGTTTTAGTTTGTTGTTGCATATATAGATAAAGATGTAATTTCATTGTAGTATAAATGTAATTTCACATGAATCAAATTCTTCTTTTAAATGAAATGCATTCTCATCCACATCCAGTGTTTGGACCCCAAAAACTGTAAAATAAATTAAATTGCATTAAACTGTAATTACATTAGGTCAGAGATGAGCAAGTCAAAGTACCGTATGCAGACCAAAACTGACCTGTGATGACCTAAGATTTGGCCAAATGTGTCATATTTTGAGTGACATCTTTGTGTTTCTTCATTATTATATCATTCCTGCCTATTCCGTTTGTATTTGTTTTGATAAAATAATTTATATTTCTTTAAAATAAGAAAAGGTTAAATTAGAATAAGTTTAGTTGTATGATTATTTTGTCATATTTATTGTATGACCATTTGCAATTGTATTATTATTATTATTATTATTATTATTATTATTATTATTATTATTATTATTATTATTATTATTATTAGCTAGCACTACCATTCGGCATCTGTTCGTTTTGCTTAGCAACATATACAAATGTAAATTTAAGGAACAATGTGATGATTGGGTTTGATTAAAGGAAATTTTCACAGTATGTCTGATAATATTTATTTCTTCATGGAGAAAGTCTTATTTGTTTTATTTTGGCTAGAATAAAAGCAGTTGTTAATTTTTATGAACCATTTTAAGGTCAAAATTATTAGCCCCTTTAAGCTATTTTTTTTTTGACTGTCATCATGGCAAAGATAAAATAAATCAGTTATTAGAGATGAGTTATTAAAACTATTATGTTTAGAAATGTGTTGAAAAAAAATCTCTCCGCTAAACAGAAATTGGGGGAAAAAAAACAGGGGGGCTAATAATTCTGACTTCAACTGTATGTCAAATCTTGTGTAAAATGTTTGTGTTTCTTCATTATTATATCATTCCTGTCTATTCCCTTTGTATTCGTTTTGACACAAATAATTAATGTTGCTTTAAAATAAGAAGAGGTTAAATTAAAAATAAATTTAGTTGTATGATTATTTTGTCATTTATTGTACGACCATTTACAATTGTATTATTATTATTCATTTATGCTTTTATTGTTGTTTCCATTAAGTGTAATACATTAATGTGCTTAACCGACTAAACACATCTTCAAGGTCAGTAACCAACTAGAAACAATTTCAGATTCCTGAGCGCTGTTATGTTGGCTTTCATCAGTTGTTAGTCAGACTGAACTGCAGAAGAACAAAGGCAGGAAAACAAATGTCAGCAATGAGCTTTGTTTCATGCTGAATCTGGCTGTATAATGAAGCAGGCTGCATCAGATCGATGCATGTGATGAATATTGGTGAGTTGGCTTCTCTAGAGACCACACTGCTGATTGTGTTTGCATCTCTCCAGATGGTCTCTAAACGGGACGCTCATTGATCTCGGTGGTGACGAGAGGCGTCGCCTGTCTGGAGGTAACCTGATCATTACCGGCCTGGATCGGGACCAAGACAGCGGGGTCTACCAGTGCACTGCCTTCAACACCCGGGGAACCATTCTCAGCCAGAGAGCTACGCTACAGTTTGCATGTGAGTTATAGAGTTACAGTATGTTTAATGCATGTACAGTTGAAGTCAAAATTATTGTCTCTAATGTGATTTTATATATATTTCCCAAATGATGTTTAACAGAGCTAAGATTTTTTCACAGTATTTTCTATAATATTTTTTTCTTCTGGAGAAAGTCTTATTTCAGCTACAGTAAAAGCAGTTAGATTTTTTCAAAATTATTATCCCTCTTGTTTTCGACTGCCTATAGAACAAACCACTGACAATAACTTGCATAATGAGCCTAACTTGCCTAATTAACTTAGTTAAGCCTTTAAATGTCACTTTTAGCTGAATACTAGTATCTTAAAAATATCTAGTTTAATATTATGTACTGTCATCATGGCAAAGATAGAAAAGAGTTATTAAAACTATTATGTTTAAAAATGTGTAGAATAAAATCTTCTTCCCGTTAAACAGAATTTGGGGAAAAATATATAGTTGGGCATAATTCAGGAGGGCTAATAATTTTGACTTCAACTGTATGTGTTAAAGATATAATTTTTCAATATCTGAATAAATACATATAGTAGGAGTTATGCATCTGTGTGTATAAAAAACGAGATCCCATTTTAGTGTCTGCATTTATTTACTTGGTTTTGCTAAGTTATGGCTCGTTTCCACTGACTGGTACAGTATGGTACGGTTCGGGTCACCTTTATCAAGCTTGTGTTTCCACTAACAATGGTACCCTTTTGGTGGGCGTGGTGTACGACAGAAAGTTTCAGTCGACGTCATTTTCGTCGTGGAAATGTCTACAATAAAGCTGTACGGGTCGCTCACATATCATATGAGAAGCACTTCTCACAAAACAGATTTACACACATAAATACTTGTGTATAAATGTTTATTACTAACTTTTCTATGAACATGACTTGATTATAATTGCAAATCAATGACAGTGCGAAACAGCCTACTTTAAAGTCTGTATTTATATTAAATAAATAAAAAATAAATAAATAAATGAACATATATAAACACATTCTGCCCCATACAGTCTCAGATATGTTACCAACTACAGAAGAACTACACACAGCAGACATTTCGTCCGTATTTAGGTTAAAGAAATAACCCAGAATATAGCCTACAGTCAGTGTAAACCTCTCATCTGTGTCTGTAATCTTCAGCAGCACATGTAGCCTCTGTTAGAGAACAATTCCATCATTCTGAGTTCATATTAGTCCAAAAGGTGACAATAACAACACGTCAATAATGAAGCGCAGGTTATTATCATCAGCTCAAGAACTTTATTATTTCAGATATAGACGCGCGGCGATTTCAAGCAAAATAGCGAACCTGCTCGTGCCTTAGACTGGCTCGTAAAAAACTACGGGGCACAGGGTAAATCTGCTCTTTTTCTTGGCTTTGTGGCTGTTCATCATGACGACGACAGGGTTTGTTTGAGCCCAGGTCGACCATGGCTCGTTATTAAATGTATATATAATTCCGCTGTAATGTCTCGGCTCGTCGGCTGTGTATTTTAAACATGGCGGGTTTTTTGTTTTCATTCTGGCTTGTTGTGTAAGCGAATGACGTATCTCTGTAAACTAATAGTGTTCAGCTGCGCGTCTAGCTCCGCCTGTTGGTAGTATAGACAAGTATAAAAACTGTATAGACAAGTATAAAAAAAACTATTAAAAAAAAAAACAAAATCACAAAAACAACAAAATTACAAAACTTTAAAATTAGGAAGAAAATAAAAAATATACATATAAATGTCCTATTTAAAAAAAAAAAAATAAATAAAAACTATCATAGATTCTCAATGATATTGAAATACCGTTGTCTCCAGTATACACTGTAAAACCCAACAGTCAACTTCATCAAATGAAATGTGTAGTTAACTCAAAATTTACTGAAAGTTAATTCTACTCATTTGAAAAAGTTTTAAACCCAGTGTTGAAGGTGTTAATTAAATACCTCATTATTTCAACTTAAATGGATTAAGTTCACAGTATTAATTAGGATTCATTTTTGAACTTAAATGGTTTGTTGCAACCAGTTTCCTCAAATGGTTTGAGTTACCTTAACTTTTTTGGGTTTTACAGTGTAGTAACATTGAGATTTTCTTTATTTTTCTGTCTATTCCAGTTTTATTATTTTTAATAAAACAATTCATATTTATTTAAAATATGAATGTTAAAATAAAATTGCTTATTAATTGCTTAATAATTGGTTATTTTGTCATTTAATGTACAATATGACTACAATTTACAGTTTTTTTTTTTTGTTTTTTTTTTTTACTTGTATACCCCACACAACATAAAATTCACAATACAAAATCAACATTAAGGAAAATAATGTAAACAAATTATAATAAAAATAATAACAAATCAAGAATTATAAATATTAAATATAGGGTGACACGGTGGCGCAATAGGTAGTGCTGGAAGGAGGTCGCTGGTTCGAGCCTCGGTTGGGTCAGTTGCCGTTTCTGTGTGGAGTTTGCATGTTCTCCCCATGTTCGCATGGGTGTCCTCCGGGTGCTCCGGTTTCCCCCACAAGTCCAAAGACATGTGGTACAGGTGTATTGGGTAAGCATAATTGGCCGTAGTGCTGTGAATGAGTGTGTATAGATGTTTTCCAGTAATGGGTTGCAGCTGGAAGGGCATTAGCTGCGTAGAGGATATGCTGGATAAGTTGGCGGTACATTCCGCTGTGGCAACCCCAGATTGATAAAGGGACTAAGCCGAAAAGAAAATGAATGAATATTAAATATAAAATTATACAACCAGCAGCCAAATTGACAACCCTTCAATTTTTCCTTTACATGCTCAACAAATACTGTAAAAAGCTACCCCATTTCTGATTGAAAGTGTGGGTGAAGTCTTGCCAGTATTAGTTCATATGATGCAATAGAAGTCATCAGCTCAATCCAATCCTTAAAAGAGGGAGTATCTGAGTTCTTCCAATTTCGTAGCATCATAGCCATAATACATCCTGCAACAACTAGCCCAGCCTGTGCTTTAGATATTCCTTTTTGTAGAGTGGATGTATCACCAAGACGACAAATGTTCCAGCCATTTCTCAAGGTTTTGAATAACTCTTGTCTAGAATGGAGCCACCGAATGACAGCTTCACATTAAATGTAAAAAGATGCCCGCGTGCTCACTTCCAACAGTGGTTATTTTTCATTAATCCTAGCCTATGTAGTCTTACTGGGGTCCAGTAATATTGATTAATTATCTTGTAATGTTTGAGTTTACTTATTTACTAGCATCTCTCACAGGATCCCCTATACTAGAAACTACAGCTTCCCGTCCACCCTCTTCAAATCCCAAAGACTTTCTCCCAAACAATTCTAAAATAATCACTTTTTCCATGTTGTTTGCAGCAATCTTATACACAAAAGATGTAGTTTGCACTGACTTTGACATGTTTAGAAATCCTAATAAAACACTTTCTTCTGCTCCTGCCTTATTACAATTTACAGTTTTTAATTTTATTTGTATTTTTTATGGAACTATAAAAGAAAAACTACAAAACAAATCACAAAAAAATGGCAAAACTTAACCAAAAATTGGAAGAAACATTAAAATATGCAAAGAAAAGGTACAGATTTTTATATTATTAAATAATAAATAAAAAAAAATTACCATAGATTCTCAATGATACTAAAATACCAGTATACTGTATCTCCAGTATAGTAATCGTTGAGTTTTAAGACAGGATTACTCAACAGGAGGAGCGTTTGGCTGTACGTAAGCAATATCGTAAAGGCACTGGGGATGGTATTTGGTATTCACATGGCATTGCTGAAGAAAGAGCAATCAAACTAGCTGTCAAATGTGACAATTTCACAGGGTGAAGCACCATTTCATCGACTTCAAACTCCATCACTCACTCTCATTAGTCACCAGCTTCAGCAGCATCTCTGTGCGCTGCCTATTTACTCGCCATATTAATACCCACAACGTAAACCGCCAAGTATGAGAAAAGCCATTCTAGCCACCTGGCCTCTGTGCAGATGATTTAAAATCCTGTCCTCATGCATGTGTGTAAAAAAAAAGAAAAAAAGAAATCTGAAGCTTTTTCAAAGAATAGAGAGGGTTTGTTTGAGATGGGAATGGTGGACAAAATATACAAATCAAGCACTTAGAAAAAGTACAGATATCATAATACAATCTTCCTTCAATAAAAACATAACATCATATTTTTTCAGGAAAAATAAGTGATTTTTAATGTTTTAAGTAATTATTAAGTAAATATATGTTATACAAACCATCTTCATGTCGGGGGGATGTTTCAGTTTATTCATGACAATTTGCATTCGTGTAAAGTTATTATCATTAGCAGTACTATTTATTATATGCATATTTATATTTGTTTTAATAAAAACAAGTTTAGATTTGTCCACCTGTCGGGTTTTGGAGATGAATGCATCACCATATGGGGCATAAGAATAAGACGTGTGTTTGGATATAACTTCATGTTTGGTTCATTTATTCGTTTGCTGGAAATTAGAACTGAATTTAGAAATAGTTTTGAAACAAACCTTTGCGCTTAACAAACAAAATTATATATGTAGGCTAATGAATGTCTTCAGCGGAGTGTGTTCAACAACGTTTTCTTATCCATGGAAGTAAAGTAGTAAAAGTAAAGAGAAATTAAAGAGGCTGAAAGGAGGAGGCTCATTCATTATCCTCACTCTGCAGATGGTCTGCTTAACTGTTTTCTCGCTAGTGAAGTGTTCAGTTTTTCCACTTACAAAGTCTGCCATGTAAATAGCAAATGCTCCATGGCACGATGCAACTGACTCTTAAAGGGAATGGGAGATGAGACTCTGATTGGTTTAATGCACGTTATGCTCAAAACACACCCAAAACTCATTTAGAGAATAAGCAGAACCCTGTTAGACCATGCGCCGGGCGCAAACTGTATTTTTCCATAGTGGATTAGGACACCCCCCTTAATGCCTTTGCATCATGCGCTTTAGATTTGCTGACAGTTAAGCAGGCAGACTTAAGTAAAGATAATTATATGATTGTCATTATTATTATTATATAACTTAATTGAAAATGCATATTTATTATTTTCTTGCATTATATTTCATATGCAACAACTATATGAACTTTTATAAAGATGTGTTTGGTCGTTAACTTCTAAATGCATAATTATGCAAACACCTGAAGAGATAGATTTTTTTTGTATGAAAGCCCCACAAATGTCAGATTAATATGCTGCCGCATCATCAGTTTGATAGGATGTTAAAAGTTCATGTGAAATCATAATTCACTATGTTTATTTAGCACACATTGTTATTCTTTAGGTGAACTATTAATCTGTGCAAGTTAATCCACTATAAAAAAATGTTTTGGTGATCTTCAATAAAGTCTGACCATTTGCTTCTGCATTTGGCAAGGTTGTCTTTCTCTGTTGATGTCGGATTGATGCTGCAGCCACAATATACTTTATATACCCCAATATACTGTACAATGCCCCTTTTATTGTTAGATTGATAGGAGGAAATGACGTGCAAAAAGAAAGCCCTGCACCTAATCAATATTCCATTTCAGCTGGAACTACATCTACATACTAAAAATAAAAGTCTATGTAACTTAATTATTATCATTAATAATAATACTAATAATAATAATAATAATAATAATAATAATAATAATAATAACAATAAAAAGAAAGAATGAAAGATCAAGAGGAGGAAAGATAAATTTGATAACTATAATATACTAACGCCAATAATAATAATGATAATAATAATACTAATAATCATAATAAAACAACAACAGCTTTAACAATAATTTGAGGTGGTGGATGATATAAGATCAGCTTTAGTTACTGTCCACTAAAGATGCTTGGACTTCATTTGTCTGAAGGTGAAGACTCTTAGCACTCATGTCGTCTAAATATTGATCCAACCATAGGAATACATAGAGCATCTCCCATCCCTCTTCGGAGACCTATTCTTATCTTTACCCGCAGGATAATGAATCTCACTTCAGGGGATTGGTTAACAGGAGTTGCTTGACATTTATTTCCTATATTGATCATTGGTTAGTCAAAGGGGAATTATGATTTTAATAGGATGATAATGTCGCTGGCTTTGATAATATGTCATCGTGACATTTCTTATCTTTTCGACAGCTGCTGAAAACTGCATCCCGTTGCGTTTGCAAGCCAATTTGAAATACATGCTTAACTGTAAAATTTGTCATTGGAGATTTATTCCATGGTGGCTCTCTATTGGCTGTGTACTGGGGTAATCCTCTCCTGGGGCGAGTCTGAAATGAGCAGCTTTCTCAAGGGTGCAATAGCAGCAGAGCAGATTTGTGACCTGACAAACTCCGGCGCACACAAAGCGACCTAGAATTCAAAGCCTAGTTATAACAGTTGGGATTATTCACTTATTTAACCAATGGATTGAGTGTCAGGGTAGTTATAGTTAATTAAAAACTATGATTGTTATCATTAATTAAATAAACCGAGCAATGCATTTTCACTTGTTTTTACTGTACATTAGTAAGATTATTCATGTTATATCACAGAGCATTAAAGGGATAGTTCACCTAAAAATGAGTATGCTGTCAGAGAATTTACATAACTCTTATACTTAACAGTGTAAATGATAAGTGAACAACATACACTTATTGCCCACTTTATTAGGTAGACCTGTCCAACTGCTTGTTAACGCAAGTTTCTAATCAGCCAATCACATTGCGGCAACTCAATGCATTTAGGCATGTAGATATGATCAAGATGATCTGTTACAGTTCAAACTGAGCATCAGAATGGGGAAGAAAGGTTATTTAAGTGACTTTGGTTGTTGGTGCCAGACAGGCTGGTCTGAGTATTTCATAAACTGCTGATCTACTGGGATTTTTACGCACAACTGTCTCTAGGGTTTACAAAGAATGGTCTGAAAAAGAAAAAATATCCAGTGAGCGGCAGTTTTGTAGCCACAAATGTCTTGTTGATGCCAGAGGTCAAAGGAGAATGGCCAGACGGGTTCGAGTTGATAGAAAGGCAACAGTAACTAAAATAACCACTCGCAGAAGAGTATGCAGAAGAACATCTCTGAATACACAACACGCCGAATGCTGCGGTTATTTTCAAATCCAGTTAACATTCAGAATGGCTAATTTTGGCTAACTGGACTAGTAAATATAAATTCATCCAATAGTATAATCTTTTAAAAGTTGGAATCAAGTATTTTGGGGAAAAAGTAATGTTTCAAAAATTAATATATAACATCAAAAATAGCAAAACTGCTAACATGTTATTATAATTTTAAATGTGAATCAGAATATAAAAATAAAACAGTCAAACTGTAGTACCTACTGTACAAATTACAGCATAATCTTAATCAAACACTGTAAAAAATTGTCATGACAAAAAGTCAAGACAACAAATAATTCTGTTGCTTATTTTAAATTAATCAGGTTTTTAAGTTATGCAAAGTTAAACTTCTTATTTTTATTCAATATGACTAATGTAATTGGAGATGACTAGAAAAGTTTAAACATTTAAGGCAGCAAGGATTTTTTTTCTTCATTAAAATAGCACTGGAGAGTGTACCATCCTGAAATAAATATGCCTATGGCATCCTAGCATAATACACCACTTTACTTAGTAACGACATAGTAATACTCAGAACCAGGGGTGTTGCTAGACATAAAGCTCTACTGGGGCACAGCTCCTCCTCAAAAAAGAGAAAGAAAATAATAATTATATATATATATATATATATATATATATATATATATATATATATATATATATATATATATATATATATATATATATATATAACAGTATTATTGTTATTACACAGTCATTATTCTAAATAAATAACAGAAATGTATCCTAAATGTAACTGAAAAACAAGCTTAATAGACAACTAAAGTGATGCTAAGACAATTTAAGAAATTTTTTGCATGAATATTAATTTTATTAGAATGAAATTATATAGACAATTCAATAGAATACCAAAAAACAAAGTTGTTTTATAGAATTATCTGTTGTGTGTTGTCTTAGACCCGACTCATGGCTGAGAATTAGGTTTATTAAGATTTACCTCACTCACTCATTATCCCTCCTTTTTGCTCACAAATAAATCTATCAGGAGGCATGCTTAGTGTAAAAAAGATCACCATAATATTAATTAAACTATGATTTGTCGTCTTGCAAAACTCACTGCATGTCGACACCTCTGTATAAAAGACTGTTCCGCTGGTTTCACAAGGCATGAGCGGTGTGTGAGCAGCACCTTTTTTTTTGTTTTGTTTTTGGCCTTCATGTTTACAACCGGGACTTACACCGGAAGCAGAGCAGTGTGTCAGCCTTAAGCAGGAGCGGTATGTTTTTTTCTGCGCACATGGTTCGGTTGCACACAGAGAATAACGTCTTTATTCTGGGATTACCACTCTTAATAAATGCATTTACATATAAAGTAAATCGTATCTCAAAGCATTTACTGGGGCACTGGCGAGTTTTCTAGCGACGCCCATGCTCAGAACATCTTAACAACCTCAAATCAATTCCATTGGATAAATTAGTCTCATAATGGAAAAATTTCTATTACATTCGCAATAAAAAAAAATGCTTAATAATTTAGATTTTCTAATTTTCTCCTAATATTTATTTTCTGGACCACTCATTTTAGTTTAATGTTTCTCATTTATGTCAATTGAGTTTTTAATTGAAGTACATGCTTTTCATGATAAAATAAAACTACGAGCATCAAGTGTTTGATGAACAGAACCTTGAAGTTGGACCATCTCATCCGCAGAAAGAATCAACAGGAGTTATGTAAATGAATCCATTAACACTCCACACTTCGACCTTCACGTACAGACATGAATATCTGCCATTAATGAAGACACACCATTCGCTGGGAAGACTTACCACACAGCCTGCAAGCTTTACACGAGTCCAACCCTATAGATTTAAACACAAAAGACCATAAATCAGCATCCGTGGCTCTGCAGCTCTGGCTCTTAAGCCATTCATCCTGTTATTGTGAGCCAAGCAAGTCCTTCTCTTTCCACTTCCACCACGGCTCAGTATGACCCGACTGTGTGGGACTTTCTTTTCGGTCAACGGGGAATCTCTCATTAATCTTTCCCACTGTTTTCCACCATCTCTCTCTAATCCTGATGTTTTCTTCTGCTTCTTTCGTTTCCCCGGCTCTGTAATTTGTCTTATCGGTCACATTGACTCTATATTGTTAGTGGTGGGCTCTTGGCTTGTTTGCTTAAGGGTGTGGAATTGGCACAGCAGGCCACAGTTACTGAAGGCCTTCTCTGTCACGAAACAAGGAGAAGGTTTTTATCATGCCAGGTATGCGAGCCGACTGCCAACTTCCTCTTCTCCTGTTAATTTGTGAGGATGAATCGTGTGGACATGTATTGACAGGGAGGCTACAGGCTTAGTGGGTGAGATTAAGATATCTCTGGTAATGATGAGGTTTACTGCTGGTAGGTGGAGGCGATGTTACGATCCCTTTTTTTTTCCATATAGCCTTTCTTTGTTAGACACCCACTCTGTGTTTTAGAGGTTTCTTTTAGCTTTCTCAAATATTTAATGCTGTAAAAAGAGTTTTTACTCTGAATTTTCATTATGCATGCCAAATGATTGTCTCATAGAAATCAATTTCATAATTAATCTGTTACAGATCTGGAGAACTTCAAAACGCAGATGAGAAGCGCTGTCAATGTGAGGGAAGGCCAAGGTGTTGTTTTGTTATGCGGCACACCTTTACATTCTGGAGGTAAGTCGTGTGTTTCACTATTTAAAGGGTTTTGAAAAATTTGTCTCATTATGAGTGATTCATTGGTTAGTCAGAGGAAAACATTTGTCTTTATAATGTTCATCGAAATGCTCTTCCTCTGCAATGGCAGTGCTTTTCCTTTTAATTATGCTGCAATGGCAGTGCTTTTCCTTTTAATTATGCTGCAGTGTTACTTTAGCATTTATTTATTGTAGTTTATACTTATATTTGTGAGTAAGCTGATATATATATATATATATATATATATATATATATATATATATATAGATAGATAGATAGATAGATAGATAGATAGATAGATAGATAGATAGATAGATAGATAGATAGATAGATAGATAGATAGATAGATAGATAGATAGATAGATAGATAGATAGATAGATAGATACATACACACATATACACACACATACATATACATACACACATATACATATATATATATATATATATACTGTATACACATATACGTGTAGCTACTAATTTTGTGGCGGCATGTGACGACTTGAGGTGCTTCATTAGATTAGAATTACTTGTCAATTTTCATCCAGGCAGCACAACGGCAGTCTTTCCATTACAAAATTGTCATGTTATTGTCACATGATCTTCACTGCCTGTTAGATATATGATATGAAGTGGGTCTCAGATCAGACAAGAAGCACTGCATTACATTTCCCCCCGCCATGTCTTTAAAATATGATTTTTTTTTTTATTTTACCCTAGTATTTTCAATGGAATTTTTGTGCTAGTCTGTTGCTATTGTCAGACCTAGTGGTTACAACCATCTTTCATCTCGTTTTACGCTTGAACAACTAAATGAATGTTTTAACCTCATAGCCAGCACCCCGACTCAGGAGATGCGTGGCTTTTGACGTATTAAATTTCTGTGTTGCTCCAGAACAAATTTCACATATTTGTTTAAGAAATAATAAAATGTTTAGTGTGGTGCAATTTTTTTTTACATTACTTAAGCATCTATAACTTTTTCATTTTGAGCATTATAAACTCTAGATGTTGGATAACAAAGCCCAGAGTGTTTTCTTTCCAAAGATACATAAACTTTAAATGTAGACCAAATCATTCAGCAACTGTAAATGTTTTAGCTTAGGAAGATCATTTTTGAGAAAGTGCCTCTGGCGGTGAGGGAGAGAAGGACATCGACGTAGCCTCGGAAAACTTTTAACAGAAATCTCATTTTGCATGCTATCTTAATCAAATTTGAAATATAAACTCATGAAATACTTGGCTTTCAAGTCATATTTTTTTCTAGGACATTACATTAATGTTTTCCTGTGTTTCTATATGTAAAACAAATATTGAACACAATACAATTTTTTTTCCTCTTGACTTCATAATGTATAACTTTTTATATTTTTCAACATGTAACTTCTCCTTTCACCACAGTAAAGCTCAAAGTGTCATGATACATAATTTGTGTTTGTAGCTTACTCAGGAACTGTTACTATTTAAAGTTAGGTAGGTGTAAATCTCCAAAATTAAGCGCTGGCTAACAGGTTAATCTACTTCGCTAAATGTATTGTAATTACATTACAACAGCGATACTGTAAAAACAACCTTGTGAAATTGAAAATAGTCACATTAAGCTTTTACCGGAAGTTTGTCGTTGGCTTTAAAACTCTAGCTATGCATATCCCATTGGCAAACAATGGAAATGTACCCTTTCTAAGCCAATCATCACGTTTTTAGTTACATCACGTTCACACCAATCATCATCACTGGTTGGTTATGTGTTCCACCCCAGCCCTGAACACACGCACACACACGCGCGCGCACACACACCCATCCCAGAGAAAGAGAGGACCTATGGCTGAGAGAGACGCTGCTCACATTCAAAAACGCTTCAGTGTTCTCGATTATAGTAACACACATTTTATTGTCAGTAACGGTAACGGCGATGTAATGGGGAAACAGTATTTCATTTGATTACTCGTTACTGAAAAAGATATTGCTGTTTATTTATAGTGCCATTATTCCCATCACTGTTCATAAGCATGCATAAAATTGATTTCATATTCATGAGTGCACCTTAGGTTTTAATAATTTTCTTACCTTATATTATTTTCATTTAATATTTATATAATCACTTTTTATTTCAGTTTTACTAAAATTTAAAACCCCTCTAAAACTAGCCTGCTAAACCAGCTATGGCCAGAATGGAAGAACAGCCAACCAGTTTAGGCTGAGGTACTGTAGATGTTAACAAAAAGCCATACAGAAATTAGGTATATGTTTAAGTGAATTAAGTAATGGAGTCCGATTATGATCTGTTATCTGGCAGACTCTTTTTATCATCATTTCAGTTGGAGAAATCACCAGTTTAATTGCACTGAAAACATTCAAATAATGTGAGTAAAACAGGTTGCAAACAGCAGTTCACATTCGACCTGAATAAAAACCATGAATTGCCTGCTTTCATCCCACTGAATAACAGAAAAAAAAAATTTTGTTGTTTCATCATCCACGAGAAGTTATATGAAACTTTTTTTTTCGATTTACTGTTGTAAATGTACTGTATGAGAAAGCTGATAAAGACCCGCAGAAACTCACACTCCAATTCTGTCACACAGAAGTAGCCAGAATGCATGTTTTCACGTTAACTGTGCTTCTATATGTGTCTATCCTTAGACAAGAAAGAGCTTGTAATTCAACCAGCCATAATTGGACAGAAGTCATTAGACCCCAAGTGCAAACAAGAACCAAGCAGTGAGAGACATCAATATCAATTAGAGGTCGTGACTATTACTGCGACAAATGAGATGTCAGAAATTAGAAGATGTGAATTTGTTTCATAGGCATGGGCAATTATAGTTTCCCGAGATAAATCTGTAATTAAGCGTTTGTTCAATTAGAGGATCCAGAAGAAGGGTGTTTCATATGAGAATGCTCTAATGTTTGGCTTTAATGTCACGAGTGATTGAAAATGTAGGCTAACTATGACTAGAAAGCGCAAAATAAATCATTTAATAGTACAGGGCAAAGGCAGAAATTCAATCAAGGCACTTTTGTTGTGAAGCAGACCCATTTCTGAATCACTGATGGTCATTTTACTGGGAGTAAGCATGCTGGATAGCAATAGGCTTTCTAAAGAAACGTATTTACTATAGATCTAGCCATCGTTGGTTTGGCTTCAATTTGTTTTCTCATTTGGATCACTTTCTTTTCAATCAGACTTGAATCTGAAGGCAAATGGAAATAAAGACCTGAAACTGAAGTCTCAACCCAATTAGTGAGATATGTGTTGTTGTTTTTTTTAGATGAATGAGTTTTCTGTGCAGAGCAGGTAATCAATTGTTTATTACAGCAAAAGCAAACAAGAATGCTAAGCTTTGCATATTTCCAACTGATTACATTATAAAAGTTTCATAAGTTGACGTATTACAATATAGTTGCTCTTTATCTGTTTAGATTTAGGGCTGTGTATTGAACTCAAAAGAAAAAAGAGCTAATATTACCAACCTGTTTTATCATCGTGGAAGAAGCTATATTGTTTTACACTAGACATATTTGAAACATCTAAGCCGTTCTCCCCCCAGAGCTATGGAGAATGTGTTCATTTTGGTTAAAAAAAAAAAAAGCACATGATCAAACATTTTAAAAGCAAGTTCCTCTGCTCCACATTTGCAGTTTCCTGCTAGATCAAAATGTGTTGTTATCAAAGTTCCCATGATTTAGATGTCTATTGTGATTGCTGAACTCAAGACAAAACAAACTGGGTATTATTACCAACCTGTTTTATCATAGTGGAGGAAGCCATATTGTTCTACACAAGTATTATTCAAAAGACATTTTTTTTTCAGGGCAATAAAATCTGTTTAAAAATATTGTCTGATCAAACAGTTTTCTTCTCTTCACATCTGCTAAAGCAAATGGCACAATATCAATACATTAAAAACTTGGATTGGTTGTTAGATTCAATAAAATAATCAAATGTGACAGTTAAAATATGTTCTATTTTAAATAAATGGGTTTTGGGATGTTTTAAAAACATAAATTATATATATATATATATATATATATATATATATATATATATATATATATTTTTTTTTTTTTTTTCTGTGAGCATTTTTTTTTTTTTATCAAATTCTTGATCCCAACTTTTTTTCCCTAAGGTTGTGTTACTCTGTATTTTATTCAAATTTGTGTTTTTAACCCACATTTCTGTTGTGTTTTACCCAATTTGTTTACTTTTTACAGAGTGTTTTTGTCAAATAAAGGCAGACTTAGTGAACTGGAAACAATAAAAAATATTACCAACTTTATTGCTATACCATACAACTTACTGTATTTTTTATGAACTGACATGCAAACATGTAGTAAAAAGTAATGACTTTTTCTTGTTGTTGAATATTTTCAGTCAATGACATGCACAGATACAGACACATCGCATGAAAAGAATGAATGGTAGCACATTTTTAGCTTTAGTGCAAGCATCTCTTGACTTTGACCTTGTCCGTCATTATTTTCCAGCCATAGGCCATTTTTCTGATGTTTCTATTATGTCTCACTTCCTTAAAAACCCAGAACCGAGCATCGATGGCTCTTGTATATAACATTTAAAAGGATATATCATGTACACTAAAGCTGCCCCGTTTACCTATACAGTAGTCTGAATCCCACTGAGTTGAAGTCAGAATTACTAGCCCTCCTGAATTATAAGCCCCCATGTAATTTTTTTTTCAATTTCTGTTTGACAGAAAGATTTTTTTTTTAATCAACACTTTTTTCGAAACGTAATAGTTTTGATAACTAATTTCTAATTACGGATTTTTTTTTACCATAATATTTTTTTTTACTAAATATTTTTAAGATACTAGTATTCAGCTAAAAGGTGCAATTTAAAGGCTTAACTAGGTTAATTAGGCAAGTTAGGGTAATTAGGCAAGTTATTGTATAATGATGGTTTGTTCTGTAGAATTGAAATTGAAAAAAGATATATTGCTTAATAATAATAATAATAATATTGACCTTAAAATGTATATATTTTTTAAATAAAAACTTTTTTCCTAGCCAAAATAAAATAAAAATAAGACACTTTATTTTTACTATCAAACAAATAAACTATATTTATATATTATAGTAAGTACTGTGGGGAAAAAAATCCTTTCTCAGTAAAATATTATTTCGGAAATCTTTGAAAGAGAAAAGAAATTAATAAAACAATCACAGGAGGGCTAATCATTTTAACTTCAACTGTATTTGTGTTTCGTTTATCAATTCTTTCATCATTTACACTACCTGACAAAAGTCTTGTCGTCGCTCCCAGTTGTAAAAGCAACAAATAATAACCTGACTTCTAGTTGATCATTTGGAAAAGTGTCAGAAGGTAGATTTTTCAGATGAATCATCTTTTGAACTGCATCCCAATCAACACAAATACTCCAGAAGACCTATTGGAACCCACATGGACCCAAGATTCTCACAGAAATCAGTCAAGTTTGGTGAAGGAAAAATCATGGTTTGCGGTTGCATTCAGTATGGGGGATGCAGAGAGATCTGCAGTGTGGATGGCAACATCAACAGCCTGAGGTATCAAGACATTTGTGCTGCCCATTACATTACAAACCACAGGAGAGGGCAAATTCTTCAGCAGGATAGCGCTCCTTCTCATATGTCATCCTCCACTTCAAAGTTCCTGAAAGCAAAGAAGGTCAAGGTGCTTCAGGATTGGCCAGCCCAGTCATCAAACATGAACATTATTGCGCATGACTAAGGTATGAAGGAGGAGGCATTGAAGATGAATCCAAAGTATCTTGATAAAATCTGGGAGTCCTGCAAGAACGCTTTCTTTGCCATTCCAGATGACTTTATTAATAAGTTATTTGAGTCATTGTAGAGATCTATGGATGCAGTCCTCCAAGCTCATGGAAGTCACACAAAATTTATTATTTTTCCACTGCACCATGACTTTATATTCTATACTGTACATTATTTCTGTTAAGTGAAGAGACTTTTGTCTAAGCAAAGTCAGACCTTACTGTCTTGATTAAATAATTAAAAGTCAAGGCATGATCATATCTTATATGAAAGGCCTTTCATATAAGCCACTTCTGATACCAAATGATCAACTAGAAGTCAAGTTATTATTTGTTGATTATTTGTTGATGTTATTATAACATTGATTGGCAACAAGACATTTGTCAGATAGTGAAGTGCGTTTGACAAAAGCTATCACTTCCTATTAACCTATCACAGCTCTGATGCAGGAATTCCTGTGCCAACCGATCAAAAAAAAAAAACCTTTCAACTTCACAACCTGCCAGTGTGTTTCCGCATCTAAAGATTGGCGCCACTGTTCTGGGGGACACTTTTTGAGTGGCAGCCATCTCTTATAGCTTTCCAACAGTTGCATCATGTGCCCAAGCCACTCTTTCGGTTTCCTTCCCCCTTTTCAGCGTCCCTTATATGCCACTCTAATGCACTGTGGCAGGGCCTTCGGTCGTCTCTGGTTCAGCCCTTTCCAATAAGAGGTAGCCATGCATGAATGATGCCAGCAGATAAGCCTCCGTCCCCAGCCACGGTGAAGCCGGACAGGGCATGTGTCATAAGAGTGCCAGTGAGGCGCTTTAATCTAGTTTGTTTCGCTCCCTTTCCTGCCGCCTCACAAAAGAAGAGTCTCTCTGTTTACCGAGCCTCACCTGCCCTAAGGAGGTCAGCTCGAGGCGAAGCAAGTGGTGTAATGCAGACACTTTGTACGCCGCTTTTGAAACAAGATTACAGTTTACCGAGCAAAGTGACTCAACACCTTTCTGAAAGCATAAATGTCTTTGTCAGGATCTAACGCTCTTTTTTCTGACATCTTTCTAGAGCTCACGTTCACCTGGGTCTTCAATGAGTACCCTCACTTCGTCCAGCAAGACAGCCGGCGCTTTGTGTCTCAAGAGACGGGCAATCTCTACATAGCAAAAGTGGAACCGTCCGACGTCGGGAATTACACTTGTGTGGTTAACAACACCATTACCAAGGAGAGGGTGTTCAGTTCGCCGACACCTTTGGTTCTGAGAAACGATGGTAAGAAAGGGGTTTCAAAAATCACACATCGTAAGCTGTCTGTTAACATCAAAGGGCTTTTCACAGTCATTCTAAACCGTATATAAACAGTATTTCATAATAATTTATACAGAATTAACAATTAACCACTTTGAACATTCTTGAATCCAGGGTTGTTGTCTGCCATTTGCATATTTGCTGCGACAGTGTCATTGATTGGATTCATTGATTGGCAGTTTTTCCATTAACAGTTGATCATCTAACACTAGCAACTCATATTAAGTGTTCCCTTGGGTCATCATGGAATATCTCTGGAATATCTTGGAATTTTAAAAGGCTCTTCCAGACATTTCAATTCAGGTTTTTTTTCCAAGTTATGTAATATTGGTACATATAATTGGGAAAGTAAAATGTACTTTCCATTAATAAATATATATTTTTATATAATTTTTAATAATCACACACTACATGATCTGATAACAACTGGTTCCCCAACAGCTCTGTCAAGCTACTAAACAGCCATCAGAAAAATCTGAACACTTGTGTGCTGATGACATCACTGACAGCATTTCAAACTTCACTGAAAGCTTTCAAGGGAGCATTTAAAAACACTGTCAATCAGCTGATGATCAATCGCTCATCTGCAAGGTTCAGGTGGATAGATGTGGCTTTAACACTAGAATTACTGAGGCAGTCAGAGAGTTTTTAATTTTTGTAATTTAATAACTCTTTGAAATAAAACTTGCATATCTATAATACCCAGACTTTTACTAAATATATGTATATTTCTTTCTAAAAGTGTTTTTTTTTCTTACAAAACCGAAATGAACTGAGTTTTTCTACCTTTAATTACCATAGCAGTCAAAATGACTGCATGCATGTCTGCTACTTTTCGCTGTGACTATAAATATGTGTGACTTCTTTACCTAGCAACTTCCTGCTAACATAAACATAACTTTCTGATTGCAAAAATATAAATTTACTCTGAATATGTCTTTCAAAACAGCATATGCTGTGCTGTGAAATAGCTCCCATTTATGAAAGTTAAAATGAAAGTGAGACCCAGACCTTTGCGGGTGTTCTGTAGGCTGTATTAAGATAATATTTTTAACATAAACCCAGAGTGAAGTGAGTGCATCGATGCCCATTTTGGCCAATCACAGACATTTTTGTTGAGCTAATGCTGATATGCTCTCTCATTGGCTGCAGCTAGTCACTACATCTGACCGCATGTGGGGTCAAGTCGGGTGACTGGTCTGGTATTTAGCATGCTAGATATTGGAATTTCGTATGCGAGGTGTCGGCGACACATCAGTGAGCCTCTTTGATGCGTTATTCAGTAGTTCACACATAAAGACTGCTGAGCCCCCCCAGATTTTTCCCCCGATCCCAGCACGATCTGTCAGCGAGCTTGTTCCAAAACAGACTCAAATCGGGCTTAAAATCTTGTAGCTTAAACTAGACTTTAGCTGAACAAAAATTAAATTGATTTGGTGGACACATGCCCTAAAGCCACTGTCCTCTTCTACAAAAGGAGAACAATACTTAATTAGCATTTAAAGAGAGACACAAATGTGTTGCCTTTTTGGGGCATGGGTCATTTATAGCTTTGCATAATACATTATTTGTGTTTGTATCTATGTATTTACCTTGTTCAACATGTTCAACTTTTATTGTGATTCATTTTCATCACCTCAAGGTGGCTGACAGTGTATTATAATACATACTATATAAACACTATTTAATGAAATATTTATTTTTTTTACAATCATTGAAGCTACACTTGCAAAACATTGTTTTTACTCATCTACTGTCATTATATTTACACCAGATCTCATAGATCTTTTAAAGTTTGTCTTACAAGTCATTAAATCATCCAACATTTTTCGTGAGATCTTCATTCATAAATGTTAGATGCACATGTATGCCCTATAGGAACCCTAACCTGCACTCTTGACAATGCCTCCAAGAAAGCTGCATTACTATTTGAGAAGGATCCTGATTTTACTATGTGTGTTCCATAAATCTTTAATAACGTGTCTGCGTATTTTTGGCACTGTCTTCTCAGCTCTCCTTCTCATTGACAGGTCTTTGTGTTTTGCCATTTGTTGTTGTTTTGCTTGTAGTTCTGGAGTACAAAGCTTGTATGTCGTAAATCATGAATGACAAAGCCATATGCATCTGTGGTGTATTGTCTGCCCGTGGCAGGAGCGATGGGAGAGTACGAGCCTAAAATAGAGCTTCATTTCCCCGACACCATTCCAGCTGCTAAAGGATCCGCGCTGAAGCTCGAATGCTTCGCCTTGGGAAAGTAAGTCCGCTGTTTGTGCACCTGCGTCTGTCTCCGTCCTCCCGCAAACTGTTGCCTGAGTTCACACCCTCTCTTAGCGCCATTTATTTTTATCCCATCATATGAAATACACCCAATTTGTGATCAGCACTTCAGGTTCATTCTTAATGTGATTTGCAGTCTGTCACGGAAGCTTTTTACAGAGGCCTTTTCACTAAAATGGCCTGCTTTGCAGAGAGCAATGACCCATAAGATTTACTCCTTAAATAGTGTGGAAATAGAGCTCCATGCTTCTTTTCAAAGGAAGAGCAGAAGGGCTGTCGTTTTAGAGAGGGGGTAATGCAGGTTTTTTCAAAAAGCGGGAGATGATAGCTTTTCACACTATACAAGGAGTGAGTCACCCCAGATTCAAACGTGAATCAGATCCTTTTACACGTAGATTTCTTAATGGGGTGCAGCTTTGAAGAAACGAGGGAAGAAATGGATTTTCTTTTGCCATACATTATGGAGCTTCACTTCCTACTGTAGCTGATAGAGAATGATGCTGAAAATGGCAGTGTTATGAATTTGATTGATTCCTAGGATATATATGAAATGATCAGAATTATTTTTTAATGCAATTTATCACTGTAGATGTAAAGTAATTTTAAAAAGCATAAAATGTTGGGTTTTAAATAATTAAAAAAATTATATTTTATAATTTTTTATAATTTTATAATTTTTTATAACATATATTTATAATTTGCTTATCAAGGCTGCATTTATTTAATACAAGTACCTGAAGTTACATAAATTATTTTTTAATGCTGATTTGTTGTTTAAAATACATGTATTATTATATTACATTACATTATAATTATTATATTATATTATATTATATTATATTATATTATATTATATTATATTATATTATATTATATTATATTATATTATATTATTAATAAATGACTGTTGAGGGTGTTGAGAATCCTCAGCTCTATCCTATCTAGACTTCTACGGCGAAGTCTAGATGGGATACAACTGAGGATACTCAAGTCACTATACAGTAGCATAATTTTTGTGACACTGTATTTTTACATTATCATGAGGGTTTAGTGTTGAGGTAGGGGTAGCCACTAATAAAATACAATGAATGTGTAATTTATTAAATAATGTAAATCTTGTTATCTTCCGATCGCAGCTGTATCCTTTCTATCAACAACAGAAGCGCCCATTATTCGTCATATAACACCTAATACGATCATTATTAAGCTGTTTAAAAGACAAGCTATATGTTGTATCACATATTTGAGAATTGGAGTATCAGAAATTTCACAATATAATTAGAACATCTGTCAATATTTACAGAAAGGGGCAAAAAGAAATTAAATATGAGATGTACTTAGATAATATAGGCTGGTGGATCACTTGATAAACTCAAGTGAACTTTAGAACACAGTGGATTCTAAGTAACAAAAAAACTCACGCAGGAGAGTCTCAGCTGGAGTATTTAAAAACGTATGCATGAAAGGGTTAACTAATAACTACTTGCTTATTAGAAGACAATTACTATAATATTGGCTTTTTTGTATTATATTTGTTGCAAAAAAAATCTGACATCATTAAAAACATCAGTAAAAAATTTGACATCAAACGTATGTCTGATAATGCAATTGTTTGAATGGAAGAAAAAAAAAAGACTGCATAGCTGTAGAACATCATCCAAGCAATGCCAAGGTCTTTGATTCTGTCGCTATGCATCAAAGATTTAATACCTTGAAAGCTTTGAATAATACTGTCTGCTAAATGCAAAAAAAAGTAAGTGCTATGTCTTCACATATTAAAATGCAAAGCTTGGATGAAATGTACATCTCTTTGGATATAAGTCCTTGTGAGAAAAAACATCCTACAGTAGATATGTTAAGGTCATGTATTTGACTCCATGTAATAAACGCACAATTTAAAAAGTATATGTGCTTTAGAAAAAGTTTGAAATCAATAAGTACTCATTGTAACCTTATTCTGTTTAAACAGTCCCGTTCCTAGGATCAGCTGGAGAAGAACCAGTGACGTTTCGTTCCCAAATAAAGTCAAACTAAAGAATTCCAATGCAATTCTGGAGATTCCCAGTTTTCAACAAGAGGACACAGGAACGTATGAGTGCATTGCTGAAAACAGTCGTGGAAAAAATGCTGCAAGAGGTCGAGTGTCTTTCCATGGTGAGTTATTGTTCATTTTTTTGGTGTTTTTTTATTTAATAGTTCTCTTTCCATCTATTAAAACACATATTCTTTACATTTACAATTCATGAACACCTTTGTCAAGATTTCATTGCTGGTGTGTGTGTACTGTATAAAGTATCTGTGTATTTCTTCTGCCTCTAGAGGTCTTTGATTGGTATAAATAAATGTTTTTTGACAGGTCATACTGTTGTTTTACAGATTGATGTTGCCATATGGCTAGTACCACATTGAAACCGCAGTGATAAATCATTATATTGAAGTATTGGTTATATTATTCAAGTTGTTTATTAATTCTGCAGGTGTTTTATAGAAATAATTGCATTCATCCAAAAAGAATATTATGATTTATGTTTCAGCTATTGAGAAAAAAAAATGCAAAGAATAAATGATAATGGTTTATTTCATTTTGTGTTTGCAGGAGAATTTAATTCTCCAATATTGTAAATATCAATTTATATATATATATATATATATATATATATATATATATATATATATATATATATATATATATATATATATATATATATATACACACAACAGTTCTGTCTGGTTCTTTAATCTGATTGGCTGATAGCTGTGCGACATTCTTCCAGTAACAGCACTCGTCCAGCCTCTTAACCCTTCACCCTTGTGTATTACTTCGTCCACATACAGCGACAAGCAGAGGACACTCTACCATTTCACAAATATTGCAGCTGTTGGACAACATAATGTACTTTTGAGGCTTTTTTTAGTCAAGAATGTAGTTGTTTAGATCAGTGGTTCTCAAACTTTTAAACCCGCGACCCCCATTGTAAGATCGTCAAGAACTCGCGACCCCCCACTGCCAAAGCATATACAAACAATAAAAATTGCTTTTTTTTAAGCTGTTCGCAATATTTTAACTATATTTACTATAGATTACAGGGCTCGAAATTAACATTTTTGCTTGGTAACACTGGTGCTTCTAACTTAAAAAATGTAGGCGCACCAGCCAAAATTTAGTGGCTCCCACCAATTATCTGTTACTGTTACTACAAGTTTTATAAACAGATTTATTGCATTTGAAAATCAACACTAATCAAAACTAACAAGCAAAAAAATAAATATGCAAGCGTGTGGAAAATATGTCTCAATGAAATCCCGTTATCACAAGAAAAGACATTTTTATAACATAATTAAGTGACCAAAAGATACACGGACGGATATCCCAAAAGATATCCCTGACTTTACTGTGAATCCTAGTCATTTTCATAGCAGACTTGAAGCCAATGGAGGTCTTTTATCCACTCTTCAATAAGTATAGCTGGTGGATTAAAATTCAGCACATGATCAGTAATCAGATGTGCCAATATTTGTAGCTTTAGGTGTTTCTAAGACTAAATCTGTCAGTGTTGTTTTCATTCTCTCGTCTTCAGCGCTTTACATTTTCGCGGTTGTAGCTCCTGTCATCTGAAGACAGGAGGCGTTGACTGAGTGATTGACAGCTGATTTTAACCAATCATTCGTGTTCAGTTCTTAGAGCAGTGGGCCAATAAGAAGAGCGCGAAGGCGGGGCAAGCGTTGAAGGCTTTGTTTACTGCGGCAAGTTGACATGACAACAGTTTTAAACTGTTCCTGAGCGCTGCGTTCCAAGTACAAAGATGCATTCTGCCCGAATGTGTCCTAAATACTTTATGAATCAGTAATATCTTTTTAAAAATCTAAAAATATTAGCTTTCACTTGTAATACTGAAAAATATTTATTATAATCACTGAAAATTACACAATTTTTAAATAACTCTCGCGACCCCTTGAAATTATTCTGCGACCCCCGCAGGGGTCGCGACCCCCAGTTTGGGAACCACTGGTTTAGATTGCAACTATGCTGTTTATTTGTAAGGATAGTGCCTATTTGAAAATATTTATAATTTCTTAGACAGCACGTTGGGAGCCATTAGCGTGTCTTTGAGCAAAGACGGTTGATGCTGTTTATCCACAAGATGGCGACAGAGACTGTATAAAAAGCTCTAAGAGAAAAACAGCATAATTTCAAACTACAGCTGATCAAATCATTATTAAACAGGTAAAATACTTTCTAAGTCGATCTCTCTCTTTTGTGTATTGTAGTGCTGTATTTATACCATAGTAATATTGTGATCTCCCGATTGCAACAGAGAAATACTGGGAAATCTCTGTAGACTGGTGGCATTTCATGCCGTTCAGCCTTATAATCTTAAAATGTGAGCAAAATCCACCTGTTTTGTCATCACTTTAGACATTACGCTAGAGAATCATTCAACTACTAGCTCTTAAATGACGTTGGTGAATGAGCAACAATTTCTGCAGTTCTGACGTCAGCTGCAAATGTGAATGAATGGCGGAAGAAAGTAGTTCCACTTAATACAGGGTTTTGAGACTGTGTTTGATTTTTTTTTTTTTATATACACGATTATGTCATCGAATTGTTGTATGTATGAGCAATATCACGCTCGTAGCAGTGCGATGAGGCTGTATATCGTCACTGGTGGGACACTTTGGCACTCAGCCTATGGCCTTGTGCTAACCCCTACCTCTCACCAATGCCAATATACAGCAACATCGCACTGCTACTATATATATATATATATATATATATATATATATATATATATATATATATATATATATATATATATATATATATATATATATATATATATATACACACACACACATATACACACACACACACAGGGTGGGCCATTTATATGGATACACCTTAATAAAACGGGAATGGTTGGTGATATTAACGTCCTGTTCGTGGCACATTAGTATATGTGAGGGGGCTTGTAAATAACACATGAAAGAATAAAGTTACGTTAAAACCAAGCACACCATTGTTTTTCTTGTGAAATTCCCAATAAGTTTTATTAAGATGTATCCATATAAATGGCCCACCCTGTGTGTGTGTATATATATATATATATATATATATATATATATATATATATATATATATATAGAGAGAGAGAGAGAGAGAGAGAGAGAGAGAGAGAGAGAGAGAGAGAGAGAGACAGATACATAAACTAATAATAATTGCATTTTAATTTATTTTTAAATTAAATATAAAACAATTAGAAAATCCAGAATTTGTCTGGATTTTAGATTTATAATAATAAATTAATAATAATAAATTTTATTTGTAATGCGCAGGTAGAACAATCCCATCACTGAGGGATGAATTAACAATGGCAGGGATGTGGGTCTCAAAGACAGACACAGAACGCTTCAAAAAAAGTGGTAGGGAATGGATAAAGCGTAAAGGTAGAAGAATTCATTGACAATACATTACAATAAATGTCCACAGCTTTAAAAGTTGAGAACCCAGATGCAGGAAGGACAGAAGGATACAGCTCAACAGGGATGATCGCAGGAAATAGAGTTGAATATGTCATCATTTTTTTTCTGTGAAAAAATTGAGAAACTCATTGCATCGCTCTATAGTGGGAGGAAGGGAGATATGGGATTGGTCTGATCAAACTGTTAACTGTATGGAATAAAACTCTGGAATTAGAACTATTACTACAAATAGCTCTTGAGTAAAATTCCCTCTCAGCTGCTGAAAGAGCATTGTGATAATCAGTTAAATGCTGATCGAACAGTGATCTTTGAACTTGTAGCCCTGTTTTAACGTATTTCCGCTCCAATTGCTTGCCAACAGCTTTTATTTTTTTGTAGATCATTTGTATACCATGGAGATGATCTTTTAAATATTTATAGTATTTTTCGATTAAATTTGAGTACATTTTTTTCAGACAAGATAATATTAGTTTTTAGACAGTACAATATCAATCATTTAATTTAAACACTCATTATGCAATTATATGGAACATGAGGTATGCATTTGGTGCTACCTATGGAGGAATCAAGACAGCATTTATAGTTTGAATTTCCTGATCAAATTGACAAAATGTGAAAGATGAGACTTTGTTACAAAGCTTACAAAGCAAAGTAATCATTGGACAGAAAGTTTACCAAGAGAATTTACTGGCATGTGAAAAACTCTGGTCAATTTAGAAATATTGCGTTGTGAAAGCAAACCTAAATTGCAACATTTAACAGTTTTAATCCTGATTTTGGAACAGGGCTAATAATCTCCAGGTTTGAAAATGCCCTAAGTTTAAAATAATTCAATAGCAGGTGTAAACTACTGGAGTGGCATAATTATGTCACTTTTCCCATATCATTGTTCCACATTAAACTGTACACAACCCGCTATGCCATGTGCAATAATTCACGGTGGGGACATGCCATAACTAGTGTCTCATTTGACTTGGGTCCTTGAGAGACATGACATTTCATGATTCACATGATTGTGACCTTCTGCAACGAGCAGCTCATTGTAGAAGGTCACAGTGGCATTACATGAAAAGTCAAGCTTAATTTGAAATGTATGGGATTGTTGTGGTATTAATATTTTACCCTTTGTACCCATAATGAAATATATAACATACATTCTGCTGTTTTTTCTTCTGATTTTCTGTATTTTATGCCCCTTTTTCAATGTTAATATTTCGTTTTAAATTATAGGTTGCACTTCCAGTTTTGGGAACGTCCATTGAATAAAATAAATCAACAAATCAATTTAAATTATCAGGTGTTGCTATAAATAACCTATATATACTGTAAAAATGCAGGGTTCAACACAATTCCTTCATGTTGTCCCAGCACAAATCGATAATTCAACAGGGGTCGCCACAGCGGAATGAACCGCCAATTTATCCAATATTTGTTTTACACAGCAGATGCCCTTCCAGCTGTGACCTAGTACTGGGAAACATCCATACACACTTATTCACTACGGCCAATTTAGTTTATTCAATTCACCTATACCGCATGTATTTAGACTGTGGGGGAAACCGGAGTACCAGGAGGATAATGGAGGCCATTATGCTCATTGGAAATTTCAGAGCAACAGAAATTTTTCAGTAACCTTCCCCAGCCTTGTGCCTCGAGACAATCCTGTCTCAGAGGTCTAAAGACAATTCCTTTGTCTTCATTCTTGGATTGTGCTTTGACATGCACTGTCAACCCTGGGAGATTATATAGACAGGTGTATGTTTGCCTTTTCAAATGATGTCCAATCAACTGAATTTACAACAGGTGAACTCAAGTTAAGCTGCTGAAACATCTCAAGAATGATCAGTGGAAACAGAATGTACCTAAGCTCAATCTAGAGCTTCACGGCAAAGACTGTGAATACTTGTGTTTTTTTCAGGTTTTTTAGTTTTAATAAATTTGCAACAATTTAAAAATATATTTTTTCACATTGTCATTATGAGGTATTGTGTGTAGAATTGTGAGGAAATAAATTGATTTAATCCATTTTGGAATAATGCTGTAGCATTAAAAAATGTGGAAAAAAGTGAAAGCGCTATGAATACTTTCTGAATGCACTGTAGATCACCTACAGATATTTCCAGACCCATCAATGCTGTTTTAGAGTTGTACTCTTGTGTAAATTTGCTGTTTTAATGTGAATAAATCAACCTCCTAGCATGGGATGTAGGAAAAATGTGGATAATGAATGCAATCTACATGCCTGTCTGCTGTGAAACTCAAACACATTTCTGTAGGATAAATGAAAAAGATTGTTTGCCCTGCTGATGTAGATTTTCTGATCTTCTATTTAACATCCTGTGGAAAAACAAGCAGTTTGAAGAGCAGTGGATTGGTGTCGGTCTTAAAGGATTCGCGGGTCTTATCCTGTGACTTTTAAATGAACATTTGTATGGAGAAATGCAATCATATGAATTGGTTAATTGAACTCAAGATGTCGAGTGGTTGCCAGTCGAAAGGATAATAAAGCTTCCAGAAGGAGGTCAAAGGATTTGTAGCATGTGGCCGTCGTGTGATAGAATTGACATACTCGCTGTGCGTTTCACTCCAGCGGTTAGATTTATATTCACATGGCTCTGGTGAAATGGGTCGTCTATTGTTTGTTTTTGTAGGAGCATCAAGCATGCAGTCGCTTTTATGCAGACTAGCGAGTGGGTGTATGGCGAGCCATTTTAAGGTGGTGAAGCGGCTTATGTGCTTCTCATATTGCAGCCTTTTCTGATAATCATAATTAATAATTCAAGGGTCACACTGCATGATTTGAGCTATTTGAGTGAATGTGGGTGGGAATTTGCTGGAGGAATCTGTATCCAATAACATCTGTAACCAATGAAGGGATAGACTGTATACAAATAAAGATCTGTCATTTGCTACCCCTTGTTAATCTGATTAATAGAATCTGTTGACAAAATGAAATATTTGCTTCCATATGAATAAAGTACACTTTTTAAACATTTTTAAAATGAGAGAAAAAGATAATAAAAAATTCACAAAATCAGTTCATGTTAAAGCATTATTTTAATATATCTATTGCATTTTCATTAATAATTAGAGTTTGAATTTTTTCTATCTTTTACATTTAAACGTTTAACAAAATTACTAAAAGTTTAACAAGAAGTTATCTGTGACTACGCTATTATGTTATGTTATTTTATGTTGTATCAATTACATTTTTTGTTATTCTGTTTTAGTCATTTATATTAATGCAACCCATCAGGGTCCTACTGCACCCAACCTATTCTGAGTCGGACTGAACCGGCAACTCTTTACATGGGAGTCGGTTGCTCTAACAAGGAGGCTAAAGACCGGCATAGCACTTCGCTAGCTGGCCTCCGTTACACTCACCCCCCTAAACCTCACTCCCCTCCCGGATGAACCCCCATGTGTAACCCACCGGTCCTACTGCACCCAACCTGTTCAGAGCTGGGATCGAACCGGCGATTCTTTACATGGGAGTCGGTTGCTCTAACAAGGAGGCTAAAGACCATGGCCTCTAGTGTCTGTGGCTAGAGCACCTTTAGAGGTCAGAGGAGTGAGGTTTACCTGCATAGCACTTAGCTAGCTGGCCGCTGTTATACTCACCCCCCTAAACCTAACTCCCATCCCGGATGAGCCCCCACGTGTAACCCACTGGTTCTACTGCACCCAACCTGCTCTGAGCTGGGATTGAACCAGCGAATCTTCGCATAGGAGTCAGTTGCTACAACAACAAGGCTAAAGACCATGGCGTCGCTAGAGGACCTTTAGAGGTCAAAGGAGCGAGGTTTAACTGCACAGCACTTCGCTAGCTGGCCTCTGTTACTTTAAAGTCTTTTATGTTATTTTTTCTAAAGGTTAATATGTATTTTATTTCATGTTACTGAAATGATTCATTAAAACTATTTTAGTTTTATGATTTTAATTTCAATAAATAACCACTAAATAACCTTACCGACTCAAACTTTTGAACAGAAATACACATAACCTAAGTTTAATTTCATAGAAACAAACCAACCAGGCTTTTGATTTGCACAGCGGAGAAAAAAAACAGGTTTGAAGTGACCCTAAGGGTGAGAAAACGATGACAGATTTCTCATTATTAGCTGAACTTTTACTATAATTGTTTCTGTCATCAAGGCCTTTCAATATATTAGCCTTGGGTAATACAGGTGGTTTTAATATGCAAGTGTAACATTTCACATTTCTGAATCTGTCCATCATTGACCATTGTTTGATTTATGATTTGCTCTATTTCCATAGCCACACCTCATTGGCTGCAGACGATGACAGACACAGCCATGTCCATTGAGGAGAATCTTTTTTGGGAGTGCAAAGCCAATGGAAAACCAAAGCCCTCTTACAGCTGGCTAAAGAATGGAGAAACTCTCATATCTGAGGTACCTCTAAAACATCCTAATAAGACTACTGATGTAGAATGAAAACGGAATATCACTATAATTAAAACATTTATTAACATTATTATTATAGTTTGCTTAAAATTTGCTGAAAATTATCAAAAAGAACGGATAGACAAAAGTAATTAAAGTTTTTTTTTCTGAAAATGAACAGACAACAAATGAAATTAACAGCTATACGCAATTTAATTAAAAAGTATAGTAAGTACATACAGTAAAACAAAGATCATGTACATACAAGTAAAGCTATGTATTTGACATTGTTTTGTGGTATGTTTTTACTACAATGACGTTAACATCAATGCTTTGTAACCCAAGAATCTTTACTTAAAGGGATAGTTCACCCAAAAATAAAAAATAATTCTTCACAATTTACTACTAAGTGGTTCTAAAATTGTAGGAATTCCTTTCTTCTGTTGAACAATGTTGTAAAAAAAAAAACATTTTACCATTGACAACAGTAGGAACAAAAGTCAATTTTTTAGCATCAATCAGTATATCTTCCTTTGTGTTCAACATATGGAAGAAACTCAAACAGGTTGGGAACAAGTATAGAGTATTTAAATGTTGGAGAAATTTTAAATTTTGGATGGACTGTCCATTTAATGGTTCAAACATAGAATCAGACAAATTCTACAAGCAAATAAAAGACTTGTAATCTTTTAAAATATTCATCTTCAATTCATTTAATTTCATGCTGCAATTTTATTATTTAGTGAAAATCTGTGTGATACTGTAGGTGTATAATAGTTGTATAATCTTATTTTTACATTATTATCCCTTTGACTGCCCCTCTACCATGCTGGTAGACCATGTTGACCAATCTTTTACTGTTTTAAATAATGACTGTTAAAGTAATTTAAAGAATGGCTGTTTTAAATAATGGTTTACAAACACAGCATTACAATAAAATAAAAATCAAACAAACATAATTCTGTAGCACTACTACACTTGATTTTGGTTCTATTGTAAGAAAAGAAAAAAAAAAACAAGAAATCATGTTAAATGAGAATCTGAAATATTTTATGGCATACTTAAAAAAAAATTATGATTTAGTTTTCATAAATGTTTTATTTTAAATATATTTTTTAAATAAATTGGTTTTACACTTGTTATTTTCAGATTTTTTCATAGTATATGTATTAAACCTGGTACTTTTACCATAAACCGACATTTGTAGATATTTTAGAAATTATGGGATGTGTGGGAAAAAAATGCATTTAGTGTGTTAACTAATGACATTAGGAGTTCAGAAATGCAATCCAAACTTTTTTTCTTGGTGGGGTAGTTAAAGTGTTATATATTCTTCTTATTATTGTATATTAAAATAATTCTGACTTTTAAAAAAAAAGCAGAGAAATATTTTTATTTTTTTCCCCACAATGATGCCTCTTGTACATCGTCTTATTATATTTCGCGTGTCATTTCCAGTTGCACTGAGACTGAAATAAAGCAGTGAAGTAAATTAAGATAACCCATTTTATTTTATTTGTAACACTTCACAATACGGCAAACAAAGTTAATGTTAGTCAATACATGAGCCAGACTGAAATATAGACGAGTAAAAATCAAATATGAGAAGATATCTGTATCCATGATGTCCCTGGTGACCTCGTAAGCAGTAGAGGGAACAAACTAGATATAAAGGGAAGGCACTCTTCCTTCAGTGTCTCACTCTGCAGAAACCTGCTGTATAGCTGTTTGACCTTCTTTGCGAAGAATAAAACTTTAAAAGATACTTTGGGTAAAACTTTGTCTTCTTGATCACAGAGAGCGCCTCTTAAAAGAAAATAGCCACTACAATTTGAGTAATGTTGTGCAACTTTTATTAATTATAGTTCACAATTTACTAATGCATTAGTTAATGCACTCTAAGTTAACATAAATTAACCGTGAACAACTATATTTTAATTACCAGCGTCAAAAAAAAAAAAAAAAAATGAATGCTGTAATAAATATTTTATTTATTATTTGTTCACATTAGGACATTTCCAGTATTGTAAAGTGATTTTATTTAATTTTTTTATATAAACTAAATATAATATGTAAATAAAATAAAAAATGTAAATAAAAGCAGAGAAATATATATACAGTTAAAGGCAGAATTATTACCCCCCCTCCCTAAACTATTAGCCCCCCTGTTTATTTTTTTCCCCAAATTCTGTTTAACAGAGAGAAGATTTTTTTTCTAAATATAATAGTTTTAATAACTCATTTCTAACAACTGATTTTTTTTTTTTTTTTGCCATGATTACAGTTAATAACATTTTACTAGATGTTTTTAAGACACTTCTATATAGCTTAAAGTGACATTTAAAGGCTTAACTAGGTTAATTAGGTTAACTAGGCAGGTTAGGGTAATTAGGCAAGTTATTGTATAACGATAGTTTGTTTTGTGACTATCAAAAAAATATATAGCTTAAAGGGGCTAATAAATTTGACCTTAAATGTTTAAAAAAAAAACTGCTTTTATTCTAGCCGAAATAAAACAACTAAGACCTTCTCCAGAAGAAAAAATATTATTAGACGTACTGTAAAAATGTCCTTGTTCTGTTAAACATAATTTGGGAAATCTATCTATCTATCTATCTATCTATCTATATATATATATATATATATATATATATATATATATATATATATATATATATATATATATATATATATATATATATATATGTAATTCAATAATAATAATAATAATAACCGTCTGAAATGTATTGTAAATATTTAGAAACAAAAATTACTTCATCCCCAAGTGAGACTGAAATCTTAATTTGCACTTATTGTAGTTCAAGGTCAGTGCAAACATTAATTCTCATCGCTGACATAAAAGCAAAGTCAAAAAAAAAAAGCCAATAGCTGTTTAAGTACGAGAGACTCCCATCAACAAACATCAGCGGTTATAAAGCAGCAGAAAGCCTCCATTAGATGTGACCTGCATTGAGGCTGAGCGTGACCTGCTCTCCATCACACATCACGTCAGTCTCTCTGTCTGACTCTTTGTGCTGAGTTCAGCCCTTAAGAACAGCCCATAGGCTTCAATGTCTGCTGTGCCATTAGCAGAACCATCAGCTCAACACTTCTCTACCTGTCTCACATGCTTTTCCGACTGAACGCCCATGCCAAATGAATTGGCCATTAGTATTTCAACATTTCTTTTCTGTTCATTGGAGCAGAGGGTCAGCGTTTTTGCACTTTCTAATTTGTAACCTCCTCTAGCCGCTGCAAAGCCTTCCTTCGCCGTTCAGCATGATGGACTTTTAGTTGGTGTGTAGCATTTTTGTAAAACACATTATTCAGGTCAGCAGAATGGTATAGGAGGGCTATTACATACAGTTAGTTAAAACTATTAATTGAACACGCACACACATGTATGCACACACACTGAATAACGCTAAATTGTAGGGTTGCTCTATACACAGTAAAAAAAATAGGTTCCACGCAATTGATTGTTGGGACAACATGAAGGAATTAAGGAAGCTTGTTTTTACCAATTTAAGTGTAAGTTGTAAAAGAAAAAAAAACTAGAGAATGATGTTTATTCGGCTCAGTTTAAATATTTTAAGTAGTTTGAACAAACAGAATACATTTTTTTTTTTTAATTGTTGAACATTTAATACAAATTGTATTGCTCAATTTCCATACACTGCAAAACCTTAAGGTAACTCAAGTCATTTGAGAAAACAGATTGCAACAAACCATTTAGGTTCAAAAAGGAATCCAAATGAGTACTGTGAACTTAATCAATTTAAGTTTAGCAATTTGAGCACAGTAAAACCCATTAAATGAAAAGACCTCAAAGCAACTGAGTACTGTAAAACCCAATAAGTTAAGGCAACTCAAATTGTTTGAGGAAACCGATTGCTACAAACCATTTGAGTTAAAAAAAAAAAAAAAAATTATATGAGTACTGTGAACTTACTTCATTTAAGTTGAAGTAATGAGGTATTTAATTAACTCGTTACCTTCAACACTGAGTTCAAAAGTCTTTTCAAATGCGTAGAATTAAACTTTAGTAAATTGAGTTAACTACACTCATTCCATTTGATAAAGTTGACTGTTGGGTTTTACAGTGTAGTTTTGCAGTATGAGAAATCTTAAAATGAATATTTATTTAATACCATATATTATGAAGTGAATGACTAAAATAGCTGTTAAAATGATTGGTTAGTTTAAAAGAAAATCAATTTTGATAAAATAGTATTTGATTCATTCAGACTTTCAGCATTTAATTCATAAAGATATTCTAAAACACTTTGATTTTATTTTATTTTTTGCTAAATGTTTTTAACATGCATTTTAGCTATTATCATAAAAAATATTTTAAACATTTCAAGTGATTAAACTAAATAAAAATGTAAAAAAAATATTGTGCAGAAACTGAAATAAATCACAGTGAAGTAAATTAAGTAAAATGTATTAAGTATTTTTTGTAACATTTCACCATATGGGACACTTAGCTAATGTTAGTCAATTTATTTACTAACATGAACAAATAATGAACAATTACCAATTATAGTTAATCATTTACTAATTTTTATTAATGCACTCTGAGTTAACATGAACTAACCAGCCTGATCTCACGAGGAAACACAACTATTTTACATTTTGTCAGTTTAGTGGCTAATTCGTATGAATTTATACAAGTTCAGTCATACAAAATTCTACTATTTTAAAAAAGGAGGCGTGCACCAAACCCCACCCTTAAAGCCAACCATCATTGGGGGATGAGCAAATTGTACTTAACAAATGTTAAACTATGATTAATAAATGTTGTACTTTTATATTTCATTATTAGTTAATGTTAGTAAATACATTAACTAAAGAAACCTGATTGTAAAGTGTTCCCCCCTAATTAACGTTAACAAAAACAAATACTGTAAAAATGTATTGTTTATTGTTTGTTCAAGTTAGGAAAAACATAAACATTAACTACATGTCCCGTATTGTTAAGTGCTACTATTTTATTTTTTTAATTTAATTTTATTTTATATTTATTTAATTTTATTTTATTTTATAATTATTTATTTCTGTTTTTATTTTTTAGGTATTTATTTTATTTTATAATTAATTATTTATGTTTTTATTTTTTAGGTATTTATTTTATTTTATTTTATAATTAATTATTTATGTTTTTATTTTTTAGGTATTTATTTTATTTTATAATTAATTATGTTTTTATTTTTTAGGTATTTATTTTATTTATTTTATAATTAATTATTTATTTATGTTTTTATTTTTTAGGTATTTATTTATTATATTTTATTTATTTATTTTTTCATCTTTAATGTACCTGCATTGAAGGGATGAACCCACACCATATCTGCTTACCAGAATCTCATATAAACTTGGCAGCATTGTCTTTTAACTTTGCCCAGAATGCAATTATATAATTAAGCATACCCTAGCAACAGCATAGCAACCATTTTTTATTTATTTATTTTTGTTTTTTCTCTGATTGTTTGTGTTGGTCTCCACAGGGCCGAGTGCAAATAGAGAACGGCGCTCTCTCCATCTCCTCACTAAACCTCTCAGATGGCGGCATGTATCAGTGTGTGGCAGAAAACAAGCACGGCATCATTTACTCCAGCGCTGAACTGATGGTGCTTGGTACGACCTCTGTGTTTCCTCAATCCTTCATTTGAATGCTCAAACTTTATCGCTTGAGGTCAAATTACAAGGCAGCACCACAAACATCCATCTAATCCAGAGCTCCATCGTAACACTCATATTTCCCCAGTATTGATTCTGAAATTTCATTCACGACACACTGATCAGTATTGTGCGGAGTTAAATAAATGACATCGTTTTGAAGACGCGACGTGGTAAAATGTAGGTTTAGGTAAAGACAAATGGCCTGGAAGAATCTGGTGGAACTGGACAGCTCTATTTGTTAAGTCCTTTAGACTTTTCTAAAAGGCTTTCTTCCTATTTTTTTTTTTTCGCCAGAGGCTGTTTGAACGTCAATCGCTGTTTATCACAGATTCGATTGAGGCTTTAAGTATCCCAATCTCTCTCTCTCTCTCTCTCTTTCTGTCTCCTGCAGCCTCTGCTCCCAGTTTCTCCCAGAATCCTTTGAGCCGAACTCTTAAGGCGCGCTCGGGTAGTGACGTTAGCCTAGATTGCAGGCCACATGCTTCGCCCAGAGCCATTAGCTTGTGGAAAAGAGGGACCGAAATACTGCAGAGAAATGAAAGGTAATTTATTTTATTTTATTTATTTCACATTATTTTAATTTACTTTTACTTAAATTTTATTTAATTTATTTGTACTTTATTTTATTTACTTTATTTTATATATTTTACTTTATTTTATTCTATTTAATTTACTTTATTTTATTTGCTTTGGAGTTTATATTTTATCACACTGAACGTTTTTGCTTTGCTGTGTGATGTTAATCAGTTATTTTTTATTCTCAAGGACTTTCCTTTTCCCCAATGGAACACTTAAGATTACCAACATAACCAAGCGGGATGGAGGTAGTTACACGTGTGTTGCTAAAAACCAGTTTGGCACAGCTAGTACTACGGGGAAACTGATCATCACTGGTAAGTCAAATTATTATTATTATTATTATCATCATCATCATCATCATCATCATCATCATCATTATTATTATTATTATTATTATTATTATTATTATTATTATTATTATTATTATTATTATCATTATTATTATTAGAGATTCCATTTTTTTCTAGATTTAATTTTATTTATTTATTTATTTAGTTGTTTAAATTTTATTTTATTTTATTTTATTAAAATGTCATTTAATTTAATATTACTTTATTTTATTTTATTTTATTTTATTTTGCCGAATGAACCATAAAAGAATACATTTTCTTAACAAAATAATATATATTTTTTAAACCTTTAGAGGTGTTTTTTCAGTTTCACACATTCTTCATTATGAAACAGTGCCATTGATTCACACATACCGAAAATGCAGGCTTCGTATTTGCAGGCTTAAATTTGCATGGCAATTTGCCTAGCTTTTGATTAATTTATCCAATATTTGGCTAATTTTGTGACAATCTGTGTTATTTAATTAAGTTTTTTTTAATATTGGACTTTGCAATAACTTTGCATTTTCCCTAATGCTTAAATTAAATGAATTAAACTGCTCAGGTTGAGCATTTAATATTTGATTTCACTCAGGTTTCATTTATTAAAAGATTACATTTTTGCTTGCAACATTTATAAATCTGTTTTGTGTGTGCGTGTGTGTTCTTTTATGTACTGCTTCTTTCTGTTCTCTATTAAAAAAAAAAAAACAACAGCAACAAAATACTTTTTTTATTATCCAAACGAGGAAAAAAAAAGACAATGTAATTTCTCTGTTGCAAAAAAGCTGATTCATCTTTCTTAAAATATTGTGTCTTTCTGTGATAATCATTTAGCTTTAGGCTTTAAAGTAGTTTTGGATGAATAACAGCTTAGTTTGTTTTGTTTTTTGCTGCGCAGACAATACACAGTCCAGTTCTCTCTTCTTGTTGACTCAGATGCTGTACTCCTGATGCTTTAACTATCATTAGCTTTGAATGAAATGCCACATCTGGCACATATCGTGATGCATTGCTTCATCTGTTTGGAGAAATGTATTAGCCAACTGACAACTCCATTCTTCTAAGTTTCTGTTGTCACCGCTGTCAGCCTTTCAAGTCAAAAAATCACAAAGCGTAAGATTTGTTTTAGATAATCAAGCACACAGAGAAGTCTCACACAATGCCACTACACTATTTCGAGACAAATGGCTTTTGTTATCAAGTCTCTCAGTGTCTAAAAAGTTTTAAGACATCTTTTGAAAACTCCTGGAATAGTTCATCCAGAAATGTTAATTTTGTCATCATTTGCTCATCCTCATTTTCCAAACTTTTATTATTTTCCTTTTACTGTGGAACTCAAGAGGAGATACTGTATAAAGAATGTGCTGTTCCTTGCTTTCATGCTTTTATAGTAAATTGTGAAAGGGGATCTAAAAATTACAATTTATAATGTACAATTGACATACAATGACACACAATTTATAATGTATGAATCATGTGGGTTATTTCAACTCAATATGCATTTGTTTACTGCCAATCTTCTAAACCAGTGAGCAACACAAAGGCAACTGAAAAACCCAAGAGTTAAATCAGTCCAAATTGTGAATGAAGTTGTGTATACAGTACTGTATATGAATGGATTCAATGAAAATAGTTGATTCAAAAAGAATCACTCATTTATGAATCAAGCATCAGTAGTGAATCACTCCTATAAAATTCAACCACAGCATGCTAGGTACACCAGTGTTATGTGTTTGATTGATATTTACCATTCTTTAATGATTTTGTGGTCTTGGCCATGTTTATTGTAAATGAACGGAAAACAGTCTTAATTGTTATATTTTTGATTCACGGAAGACAGTAACGTTGAGTATAGAACTGTACCACCAATCTTGGCAACAGTGTTGGGCAAGCTACTTGAAAAATGTAGTGAGCTAAGCTATTAACTACTCAATTTAAAATGTAGCTTAACTAAACTAAAAGCTTCTCTCTGGAAAATGTAGCAAGATAAGCTAAAAGCTACTTGGCAAAAGTAACTTAGCTACATCTAAGCTATTTTTGCAATTTTCATTTTTAAATCGAATCAACTTAAATCCGAGTCAATCATATCTTAGGCCCTGTTTACACTGTCAGGTTTTGATGCCCAATTTCAGTTTGTTGCCTATATCAGATTTTTTTTGCCTGTCTGTTTACACATTCTTTTAATTGTGACCCATATCCGATTCATGTGTTTACACTTGCCATACAATTTACGCTGTCGCGCATGTGTAAAAGCGGGTTCTAGCATCTGGGCCACACTATCCATGATGGAAGAAATTGTCTTGCTTTTTAGTTTTGCGAAATGATTTTGAGGTGGAGGGAAAGGCTCGTCATCGCAGATTGTGCCTATTGTTTATATATGGTGTTCTCACCATTCATAGGAATTTGTGGGCACAAGAGCGATCTCAGGTCTGGTGGGAGCAAATTGTGGCAACTGACCACTTTCCTCCTCTGTGTTTCCTCTGATGTTGTTGTTGTTTACCATGTCGGCGTCTCCACACACACTCTTCCTTCTATGTCATTAAACCACATAGAAGTTCCACATTGTCACAAGTTTAATGATGTACAAAACGGAATGCCTCAAATCCGATCTGCCTGTTTACATGATAGTCGCATTGTCACATATCCGATGTATATAGGATTTATTTCCACATATAAAGAATGCATGTGTTTTTTGCGGGTTTACATGGTCACAGAACAGATCCGATCTATCACATATGAGCAAAAAAATCGGAATTGGGTCACATTTAACTGGCAGTGTAAATAGGGCCTTAGTGATCAATAAATCTGCCAATCAAACATGAGGCATAATTGTTCATTTCAATTATTTACTGCGAATAATATTCTGTACCAAACAGAAACAAATTATATTATATAACAACAAAAAATCCAATAAAACCAGGTGTTACACATTTAAAATACTATAGTAATTTATAGTAAAGGGAAATATTTAGGAATGAGCATTATATTGTATACGTTTACAACTCCTCATTAATGAATTACACTACATGATGTAGTATCATTAGTAACTATCATAAACCAAATATTACCATATACTTTAGCCTTTACTACAGTAAACTACATATATATTTACATATATATATATATATATATATATATATATATATATATATATATATATATATATATATATATATATATAGACCTCCTCTCCCTCAGTCATCTTTCCATCAAACAAATTTCTCGTGTTAGCTTAATTGGTTAGCGACGTCACCGACCAGAGCGAGAGGTGGCAGTAACGCACCAAAACATTTGTAGTCGACCACCAAAAAACAGGTAGAAGAAGGTACCATCATTCTCACCGTCACATGGCTTTATTTTCATCGGCTAGTCACCAGCCTCACAGCTCCGTGAATGTCAGTGCCATCACTTATTGATCCGCGATCGGTAAATGTAGCTTATGTGGATGCTACTACGCTACTTGACTAAAAAAAAAAAAATCATCTTTCCGTTAAACATAAATTGGGGAAAAAAAATTGCCCAATTTTTTTTATACAATGGGGCTAATAATTCAGGAGGGCTAATAATTTTGACTTCAACCATACATGTTGTGGCTAAACTAATGCTCGTTTAGAAATATCATTAGCATTCATATTAAATCTATGCTCATTGAATCAAATCAGAAATCAAGCTGAATCAAATCAAAATGAGAGCTTGCGAATCAGAATCAAATTGGGACACTTAAATCAATACATACCACTGGTCTGCAGTATTTATTTTTTTGATGAGGTCATAGTTGTTTTTATAATAAAGTGCAATCTAAAATACTCAAGTTTTTTCCTCATTAAACCTGAAAATTCAAATGAATTCACTGGATGATTGAGCACATTAGAATGTAGTTTAAATGACCCTTTAGTTCAAGTCTGTCTAAGTTTTGTATGACATAATACTTAAGTACTATCACTCAAGCAAGAGTGCCTGAACATATTTGCAAATGTGATACTCCTATTGAGTGTAGCACACAAGAAATTATTACTGAGTGGATTACTTTTAGATCAAAACATCTGTGCATCTCAGAATAACTCTGCGGTATTTTATTCCTGAATTAATATGTTTCTTGAATGAACTGATTGAGCCAATGATGTAATGATCTATTCATAAAGTGACTCACTTGCTGCAGTGTTTCTACATGAATCAGCTATTTCGAATCAGCTATATCTTTTTAACGAATGATCAGTGAATCACTCATTAAGAATTACCGCCACCTACTGGTGAACAAAAACAAACACTGCTAAATACCGTTTAATTAATCGCTATTGAAGAAATCGTAAAAACTGCAACATTTCTCAGAGCTAGTTGAATATGACAGTAGTTCATTTGGGGTGAACCGTCTAATTAGTTCTCATTTAATACTCCCTTCTCCAGTGCTGTGTTTAGCTCATGTAACCTCTTGCTTTAGTCTTTCACACACCAGTCCACGTTTCGCTAATTACTCATTGTTAAGGTCATCCTTAATTGCTTTGGCCATTATCCATGTGGATTGTTATTTTCTCATTATGCTATAGGATGAATGTTATCCTTCACTTTTGTTACTCATTACATAAGGTAAGGGTTTAATCAGCTGTGTTTTCACAGAAAATCAGAAGAAACTCATTAACTATGTACTGTGCATCTTTTGTGGGGTTTCTTTTCCTTCTCTTCCTTGTATTTCTCTCTCATTATGTTTTTGTCATGCACCAGCAGTTGACCCCCTTAATGTAATTTAATTAAAATGACCTTTACCTCACAAAGTGTCTTCACCCAACTGTATTCATCACACGGTAGACGTGCTGCCAATTCATTTGGCTCTTATTAAAATTCACTTTATTTTCTTCTTACATTAATAGTCCCCTTATGGGATGGCAGCAGCCGAATCTAAGTATAGTACGCAGAAATTACGATTATGTATTACTGCTATAAACCACCGTGGGTTGGTGTGGAATAGTTAACCCACAGACTCGAATGATGCTCGTCAGGACAGCAATGTAGGACACTAACATGTCTGATGACCTAAATGTTTTCATTTTTCAGTTTTAGGTTAGTTTAACTAAAATGACTAATAATAATAGCTGATAAAACGTTAAAAACAGTAAGTTATTTTATTCATTATTACTATTACTACTACTGCTACTACTACTACTACTACTAATATTAGTAACAATAATAATAATAATAATAATAATAATAAACAATAATATATAACATTAAAAACATTTTAAACAAATAACAATATAACAAAAACATTCTCACAAAAAACTCCTCTTTTACATTTTATTATTTAGTGAATTATATTTATTTTGACATGTCAAAATATATTTTTATTGATTTCAGTATCATGATGCACACCTCCTTATATTATCAATTAATACATCACTTATTGTATTAAGAACAGCAATCATGAATAAAATAAAAAGCTTTTAATAATTTTAATTGATGTATTGATGCATTTTATTGTTAAGTGTAAATTATAAATAAACTATATTTATCCCAACTCCCATTTTTTGGTTGCAGTGCATTTCAGTATTACAATGCAATCCTTATATTATTAATTAATAATATAATTTCTGCATTATTTGTAAACATCTTGATTAAAATAATAGCTTTGAATCATTTTAAACTATTTATAGATGACTTATATTATTGCGTGAATTATATTTATTTCGACATCTCAAAATACATTTTGGTTGCAGTGCATTTCAGTGTCATAATGCTACATAATTATTAACTGTTCAAATCTGGCTTATCAAATAAACTCTTTTATTATTAATTAACACAACTACTGTATTACTTGTAGCTTATCCAATAAAGTCTTATATTGATGCATTAATTTCTGTATTACTTGCATAAATACTGATTAAAATAATAGCTTTTAAGAATTGTAAACTATTTATTAATTAATTTTATTATTAAGTATAAATCATATTTATTTTAACATCTCATAACATTTGGTTGAAGTGCATTTCAGTATTATAATGCTAAATAATTATTTTTCATTCAAATGTGGCTTATCCAATAAAGTCTTAAATTTAATGCATTAATTGCTGTATTACTTGCATTAATATTGAATAAAATAATAGACTTTAAATAATGTTAAACTATTTATTGATGCATTTTATTATTAAGTATAAATAATATTTATTTCAACATCTCAACACATTTGGTTGCAGTGCATTTCAGTATTACAATGCAATCCTTATAGTGTAATTTAATAAATTAATAACTGTATTATTTGTATAAATATTGAATAAAGTAATAGCTTTTAATAATTGTAAACTATTTGATGCATTTTATTATTGAGTATAAATGATATTTCAACATCTCCAAATAAGTTTTTGGTTGCAGCACATTTCAGTATCATAATGTTAAATAATTATTAACAGTTCAAGTCTGGCTTATCCAATAAAGTCTTATATTAATGCATTAATTGCTGTATTACTTCCATAAATCTTGAATAAAATATTAGCTTTTAATCATTTTAAACTATTTATTAATGGATTTTACTATTGAGTATAAATGATGTTTATTTCAACATCTCGAAAAACATTTTTGGTTGCTGCTCATAATGTGAAATAATTATGCAGCCTCCACTTTTTGGATGATCCTTGGTGTCAGGATCATGCCTTAAAAATGCTGCAGCCGCCGGCGGCAAAACACTGGGGTTTTTGAAGAAAAGTGATTGTCTGGTTATATTCCTGGTCACAGAAGATGTTTTCTCACTTCAGCTTGTATCCCAGAGCTAAACTGACAGACTGTGTTGGCACTGTAACTAACAGAGCCCACGAGGATCAGCCAGAGCCCCAGCAGCACAGAGATCACAGTGGGGGAGAGTGTGGTGCTGCCCTGCCAGGTGACTGCCGATCCAGCCCTGGACGTGGCCTTCTCCTGGGCCTTCAACGGTCAGCCCATTGATTTCCATCAGGACGCCGACCACTTCGAGCGAGTGGGAGGGGTGAGTTTTGTGGTTTTAGGGTGATTTTGCAACCTCAGCAACCTTCATCCCACACCACCACCTCCAAACATGAAACATTTATAGGGAACAGGATTTTCCTTGTTGTTTTTTATGCAGGCATAGTCAAACATTTACAAATCATTTATGGAAGCCTGAATACAAAAAAGAGAGTCTTAAAGCTATAGTATCAAGCAGAGTCTGATGTTTCTCTTGTTTTCCTTTAAGTGTGTAACGTATCCGTGTATATAGATACAGATACAGATAGGATACATTTAAGATACATTTATGCTCACAGTCTCTTACATAATGGAAATATGCCAAAATGTGTTGATATAAGCTAGATTATTCATTCATTTTCCTTTCAGCTTAGTCCCTTATTTATCAAGGCTTGTCACAATAGAATAAACCGCCAACTATTCCAGCATATGTTTTACAGCGGATGCCCCTCCAGCCCCAACCCAGTACTGGGAAACACCCATACACTCTCGCATTGACAAACACACTCATACACTACAGCCAGTTTAGTTCATTCAATTCACCTAGCGCATGTCTTTGGAATGTGGGGGAACCCAGACCACCCGGAGGAAACCCACGCGAACATGGGGAGAACTCCACACAGAAATGCCAACCGACCCAGCCGGGACTCAAACCAGCAACCTTCTTGCTGTGAGGCAACAGTGTTAACGACTGAGCCACTATGCCACATAAGCTAGAAAATATTTCTGCAAATATTAGTGTAATACTTTGGAATATTAGCATAATGAAGACATACACAGATAGAAGATGAACCTTCAGTGAATTGTTTTGTTGTCGTATTTTGTGAATGCAGAGATTTAATGACAAAAACGTACTACTGTGAAATATTTTGCATAGTTCTGATGAATCTGCTTGATCATCATTGTTAGAATTTGACTCTGACTAATAGAGTAGAAGTGACATTTTTAACTGTTTGTGTCTAATGGATTTTGAAGATAAAACTAGTAGTTATAAAAAGTAAATTTCTTACATATTTAAGATGTTTGGCCAATGAAAATGCACCAGATTGGCTGGCCAATGAGAGAACTCTGTGCTTTTCAGGTGGAGGCGCTTGTAGAAACTGAAACTCAGAGTATTTCCAACAATATCTCATGCTAATTCATAACTTGTTGATTTAGTGGCTAATTTGTGCACAGTAAAAAAATTCTTACTGCCTTGAACTTTTTTTTGAATCAATTTATCTTTTCCTCCTGACTAAAACTATTAAGTAAAATTTTGTACAACTTAAAAAAAAATAGGTTGAAGTCCGATTAACTTGTTAAAATAAGTTGAAGTAACATAACTTTTGTTGTGATGGCTTTTTGTCATATTATTTTTTTAAAGTGTATGAATTTGTATGATCTCATTCATACATTTTAGTATGATTTGCTCATCTCCTAAAGATGGTTGGGTTAAGGGGTTGGGTTTTGGTTTGGTGACACCTCTCCTTTTAAAAATCTTACATTTTTGTACGACTGAACTCATACACTGTAAAAACCAAGTCAACTTTATCAAATGAAATGAGTGTAGTTAACTCAAAATTTACTAAAAGTTATTTCTACTCATTTGAAAAGAGTTTTGACGTCAATGTTCAAGGTAATGAGATAATTAAATACCTCATCAGTACTCATATGGATTCGTTTTTTAACTCAATTTGTTTGTAGCAATCGGTTTCCTCAAACGGTTACCTTAACTCATTAGGTTTTACAGTACTCAGTTGGTTTGAGTTCTTTTCTTTTGTTGGGTTTTACTGTGCTCAAATTTCTTCGTTTACTCAAATGGATTAAGTTCACAGTACTCATAGGATTAGTTTTTGAACTTGAATGGTTTGTTGCAATCGATTTCCTCGAATGGTTTGAGTTAGCTTATCTTTTTGGGTTTCGCGGTGTATGAATTTGTACAAATTCACCACTAAACTAAACACTTAAAATAGTTAGCATTTCCTTGTGTGATCGGGCTGGTATTTCAGACAGACTGGAAATAGATGTGCTGTTATAATGGACATGAAAATAATGCTTTTGAACATCAAGACATAAAAATGATCAGAAACAGTAATTTAATAGGGTATATACCGAGCTAGTGTGTTTCCCATACTGATAAACTTCCGGTGACCTGTTAATGTGAGTTTTTTTCCAGTTTATACGGTTCCTTTTACAGCATCGATGTTGTAATGTAATTAAAATACTTTCAGTTAAATAAACTTTGGCATTTATTTAGTTGCTCAAGCGTAAAGCGAAACAAAAAGCCGTTTGCTCGCACGCGCCCGTCAGAATCGGCACGCTTGCGCAGAAGCTCCATTGAATATACTGGGGTAAAATAAATGCTCATATTATAAAGACAGGGCAGAGAGAAATGTAATTTAATTCAGTGCTTCTTGTACAATCTAAGACCCACTTGATATCGGATATCACTTAGGCAGTGGAGTTGGCTGCTTTTTTAAGAAAACTGACCTTAAACTCGCCGATTTTGCATTGGCATACAATTCACCGGAAACGATTAACCCAGGTTACTGGCAAATTAAAAGTCCTATTAGCATGCTTCGGCATATACCCCATATTACATCGTATTATGCCTTAGGAGTTTACCAATTATGGTAAGGGGCATTACACTTCTGACTCCCTATATAGGTACAACTGGCCAATCACAATGCACTGGGTTGTCAGAGCCTTTTGAGTCAGAATAGAGGTACTGCTGTAAAGTACATTGTGTGAACATGCTCTAAAAAAATGTGGTTTGCTATTTGTTTGAACTATGTAAAATAAGCTGAAACAACACACTTCTTGAGTTTTTTGGGGGGACAACCTAATTGTTTTATTTTCAGTGAACTTAAATTTGTAAAAACCTAATGTTAATTTGATACTTTCATGATGTCCCAACACAAATTGACTGTGTGAATTTTTTACAGTATATGTATTTTAACCATTACAGTAAACGGTATAAATCTATTCTACCTCATAAACTAAATAATGACTTTTGATTGGCTGTTTAATTGAAATAATCTAAATCATATCTGACAGAAGCATGCCTTAACAATAAACACAAGTGTTCTTTTAAAGGGAATGTTCCCCCCGAAGAGATAATTCGGCCATTATTTATTCTCCCCTGACTTCTTCCAAACATGTTTGAGTTTCTTAATTCTCTTGAACACAAAAGATGATATTATAACAGACTGTAGTACTCCCTCACCTGGTTGTCAATGGCTACTTTTAATGTCAATATTTTCTGTTGTGTTTAACATTAAAAAGGAAACCATAAAGAGTTGGATATTTTATAGAAAGAATGTATTTATATTACAAAAAATAATGATTGATATATATGTGTGTGTGTGTGCGTGTGTGTGTGTGTGTGTGTGTGTGTGTGTGTGTGTGTGTTATTAAGCTCATTAGTTTAATCAAGGCAAAGAACAATAGATGTAAAGTAATGAAGTCTTTGTAGTAAGTACATCTCAAAAACAGGCACTTGAAAGACTAACTGGGTTTCATCTGATGGTTGTGCTTCACAAGCTATATGGAGTTTGAATGCTCCCATTCTCAGTCAGAATCATCTGCCATTATGTCTGCAGTTTGAAATAGAATTCTTGAAATGGATTTTGCCTTCTTGTTGTGGGTCGTTCTGTTGTTGACCTACATTGAATGCGAATGATTCTGCGTGTATGGAAAACAGCTGGTGTCTGCAGAGTGAACCAGGGAAACAGGCCAGATCAATTAAAAGTCTTGTTCCCATTTTACCCTTCCGCTTTGACAGGGCATTTTACATTGCAGGGGAGACCATTCCTTATTGGCGCTAAACTCAGAATGAATTGAAATCCTGCTTTGAGAGATGCTGTGTGGAGTCGCAATTTTTCTTTTGGTTAAGATATTTCTTTAGTCGGATGGCAATTGAAACTGAATGTTATGCAGCTTTTGATTATTAAGATAGATAATTTAACATTATATTATACAGTCAAAGGCCAGTTTATTAGGTACACCTTACTAGTTCGGGCTGGACCCCCTTTTGCCTTCAGAGAGATTTTGGTCCATTTTGACATAATATTGACATTATAGCATCACAAAATTGCTGCACATTTGTCAGCTGCACATCCATGATGCGAATCTTCAGTTTAAGCCCCTTTAAGCTATTAGTCTACATCAGTGTTTCCCAACCCTGTTCCTGGAGGCACACCAACAGTAAATATTTTGGATGTCTCCCTTACCTGACTAATTAACTTCAGGTTTTGGAGTCTCTTCTTATGTTCTAATTAGGTGATTCAGATGTGTTTGATTAGGGAGACATTGAAAATGTGTACTGTTGGTGTGCCTTCAGGAACAGGGTTGGGAAACACTGGTCTACATAACAAACCATCGTTATACAATAACTTGCCTAATTAACCTAACCTGCCTAGTTAACCTAATTAACTTAGTTAAGCCTTTAAATGTCCCTTTAAGCTATATAGAAGTGTCTTAAAAAATATCTAGTAAAATATTATTTACTGTCATCATGGCAAAGATAAAATAAATCAGTTATTAGAAATGAGTTATTAAAACTATTATGTTTAGATATAAATGTTTAGATGTAAATGTGTTGAAAAAATCTTCTAAAATGAGGTGTACTCATATATGCTCCTTTTAAACACCATTCACACCTATGTTCATAATCTAATTCCAGACCCCTCAAACCCACAGTCAGACCCTGTTTTTCACTGCTGTGTGATTCCAGCTAATCTAAAGTTCATAAACGAGTCTTTTCTCAAGGGCAATTACAATGACATTGACATATGCATATGTGGGTTATAATGAGATATGCTTTTCATGGATTCACACTTTCTCTGCTCCCAAAGATTACGCTAGCCCCTGATGAGCGCATTACCATAATTAAACATCAGCCACTCGTAGTCTTTCCATTCAATAACTGCAGGTCTAAACCACAGAACAGGCTCTTGTATTGTTATTGATTCGGTTTGAGGCATTTTTAAGCCATTTGAATTGAGCCTGATTGAGAGGTTTTTGAGAGTGTGGAAAGCGTCAGACTCCATGTAGTATTACAGTAGAGCAGGAATATGTGGTTTGGGGTTTGTATGCAGACCACTGGAGACATCAGTGTAATATCCTGGATTTTGCTTGCATGAATGTCTGGGTTTATTTTATTTAAAAGCCCAGGAAGCACAGAGGTAAACTGTGTTGGCAAATATATTTTTAATTCATCTTTAGCTAACTTTCAAGTTAAGTTTACTGTAGTTCAATAGAAGTAAACCTATTAGTAAAACATTATTATTTATAAAAATGTATTTTATTAATAAGTAAATTTATTAGGGCAAATAAATAAACAAACAAATAAATAAATAAATAAATATTAATAAAAAAATTAACAACATGAGAACTACAGAGATATGGATAGGTGGGAAATTATCTAAATATTAGTTAAAAATAATATTTATAAAAAATGTATAATACATTTCCAATGTTGTTTTTTAGCGTTTTTTTACGAGCTATCGAGATATGGAAAGGAAAATCAAAAACAAATAACATGTTTTATTATTATTATTATTATTATTATTATTATTATTATTATTATTATTATTATTATTATTATTATTTTAATACAATTAAATTTTGGAATTAGTTTATTGTTTATCTTTGTTTATCAAATTTTATTTGATTAATATTATTTATTATTCTATTTTTATGATTTCATTATATACAGTATAATTATTTTAAACTATAAATGTTTTATTATCCAATTGAACAAATAAATTACAGTTTAATTGATCCATTTTAAAAAGATACCATAAATGATGACTTGAAATTTATTTGCTTGTCTAAAACAATAGTGACTCTCTCACTCAACTCTCGCTTTTGCTTTGCACATTTTACCTGGTCCTCCTTTATATAACTGTGAAGTGATTAGCCTTGTCTTGCCAATTAGCTGCAGTGTGTGTGTTTTCATGAGCTGGATCTGAATGAATCCTGCAGGCCACTCAGACAGACACAGTTTATTTAGGTCTACTTGTATCCCAAAGCACTGTAGCTGGTTTGAAAGTGTGGGAAGAGTGTCTGAGTGTGCAGAAATCTGCCTGCCTCAGCTTGATTTAGGTGATAATTACATAAGAAAACAGCACACCAGACAGTAGACACTTATTCCTGTTGGCCCTTTGATGCTTAACCTACATTAACAATGCAGCTCAAAGTGCCCCAAATCAGATTTTTTTTCTTGCTTGTGACCTAGATTTGTTTTTGTGGATGACTATGTTATATGTCAGAGTTACGTTTTTCATATTTCCCATACTAGTTTTAAGCCTATAAAGTGCAATTTAAAGGCTTAACTAATTGTGTTGGCTACAAGTTAGGGTAATTAGGCAGGTTGTTGGATAACAGTCCTTTGTTCTGTAGACAATTGAAAAAAATACAGGAGGCTAATAATTTTGTCCTTAATTTTTTATTTATTTTATAACTGATTTTATTACAGCCAAACTAAAATATAAAAAAATTTCCCCCCTTTAAACAGAAATTGGGGGGGTATTAACAGGGGAGCTAATATTTCAGGGGGCTAATAATTCTGACTTTTTATATATATATATATATATATATATATATATATATATATATATATATATATATATATATATATATATATATACACATATATACACACATACATACATATATATATACACACACACACACGTGAGCAATATCAGACAAGTAGCAGTGTGATGTGGCTGTATATCAGCACTGGTGGGAGGCGTGCGTTGACATGAGGCTGCAGGCTGAGTCCTACCAGTGACGAAATACTGCCACATCGCACAGCTACTCGTGTGATATTCCGTTTATAGAACAGTTTGACAGTGTAATCGGGTGTATAAAATAGAAAATCAAACACGGAGAGTCTAAAAACTCTTTTGTAAGAGGAACTACTTCCGCCATTCATTCACATCTGCAGCTGACATCAAAACAGCAGAAATCGTTGCTCATTCATCAACGTCATTTTAGAGCTAATATTTGAATGATTCTTTAGCGTAATGTCTAAAGTGATGACAAAACAGGTGATTTTGCTCACATTGTGATCATAAAGCTTAACGGCATAAAGTGCCATCTCAGTCTACAGAGATTTCCCAGTATTTTCTGTTGCAATTGGGAGATCACAATATTACTATGGTAAAAAATACAGCACTATAATATACAAAAGAGAGAGAGATCGACTTTCTCAAAAGAGAGAGATCGGAGTACTACACAAGGGTGAAGGGTTAAGAGGCTTGATGAGTGCTGTTACTGACAGATATTGCACGGCTATCAGCCAATCAGATTCAAGAACTGTTGTATAAATAAATATATATCGGTCGCTGATTCGAGACCCAGCTGGGCCAGTTGGCATTTCTGTGTGGAGTTTGCATGTTCTCCCCGTGTTGGCGTGGGTTTCCTCGAAGTGCTCTGGTTTCCCCCACAGTGTAAAGACATGCGGTAGAGATGAATTGAAACTAAATTGGTCGTAGTGTATGTGTGTGAATGAGTGTGTATACTGTATATGTTTCCATGAATTGCAGCTGGAAGGGCAGCCGCATTGTAAAACATATGCTGGATAAGTTGCCGGTTCATTCCACTGTGCTTTCGACACATCGATTCATGATGAATAAAGGGACTAAGCCGAAGGAAAATGAATGAATAAAAAATTTTTACAGGAGGGCTAATAATTTGAATATTTCAACTGTATTTTGGTATTTTCTGAAAGTCTTAATAGTCCAGCTTATAAATATATAAAGCATAATGTATTTAATATATTTAAAACAGTAAAAATTTAATAAATAATGGGTAAAACAATGTTTGTTCTGACCTGTACTTACTAACATTTACAAAAGAATACGTGTCTGGATCCTGCCTCTTTTATAGTCTCTCATTCATTTGAGCGCATACTGCCACAATTTAATATCACACACCCCTAAAATATAGAGGTTATGATCAGATTCATGAATCATGTTATAAATGATAACGCATGTTGTAACAGCCTAAACAATTCATTTTTACAACTCCTTTCCATTGTGTCTCCAACAGAGCTTTTCTGGTGATCTTATGATTAGAAACATCCAGCTCAATCACGGAGGGAAATACGTTTGTCTTGTTGACACTGACGTCGAAAGCTTGTCTGCTGACGCAATATTGGTTGTTAAAGGTAGGAACAAATCTTACGTCATTTTATACATCCACATGCACCATATATTCACCTGTTGATATATATATATTTACAACCTTTGAAGAGCTCTTCACGAGGTGTGTATTTCAACGAAGGGCCACTACTAATGTTGCAAGAGTTCACACAGTGCTAAATGTGTCACTTGGGATATTTTATAGAGCCTGCTGAATTTTTTTTTTTTTTGAGAGTCACATTGGTATTCATGGCCATTTCTTATCACGCTTCTGTCCCAGGTGTTTGGAGAGGAGTTGTTTATCATAGAGGATTGTCTTTAATTGGCTCATTTACACATCAGCTAAGCAGCACGACGGGCCCCAGAATGCAGTGCAAATGAAGAGAAAACATTTAAATGGCAGACAATTATTTGGAGCAGAAATGCGAATCATTTAGTTGCGCGTATGCAAGCATACACACATATAGTGGCCTACGCTAATATCTTCATCCTTGGCAAATGTGAGCAAAGAAGACTGTAATAGAAATGTCTTTGTTTAAATGTGTTGTATATAGGTTTTTGACTTTTTTAAAGCATACAAAATACCATAATATGTTTGCAGATGTTTAAGAAATGTTACGTGAACGTACTTGTTTATCGTAAAAGCAACGATACAGTCAGAAAATATGCATTCTGTGTCAAAATTTCTGTTTTAGTTTGGTTTGTATAACTCCACCCACTGCTAGTTTATCCAATTACATTGCGGGTCACTGGGTTGCCTTGGTGGAAAACAGTTTATTTGATTCCAGTCATAATCATTGCCTCCATGTACGCGGGTGCTGGGTCAAATTGAGATGCAGATGCAGAGGTATGAAATCCACATGAGGTTGTTTTAGTTTACAAACAAAACAATTATTACAATAGTAAGCATTAGCTATGAAGTTTACATTGTAATGCTGGGTTCACACCAAATGCGGAGCACCATGTCATTTGCTCTAGTTTACTCATGGGATGTTTTTCACCTGAAGCTAATTTTCTGCTCGAGTAGTATTACAGTTTTTGAATTTGTACGAAAAACATGACTTGAGGTTGAATTTTGCACATTTCGCTTCATTTCTGCCGGCCAGTGGAAACTTTCCTTTTTAAAAAAAACTACGACATAAGACATATTCATTGTTTTTATACTATTTAGGACACATAGTATGCTAACTGGGATGCGGATAAAACGTTACATCATACACTCACTGGCCACTTTATTATGTAGACTCATCCAACTGCTTGTTAACGCAAATTTATAATCAGCCAATCACATGGCAGCAACTTAATGCATTTAGGCATATAGACATGATTAAGGCGATCTGCTGCAGTTGAAACCGAGCATCAGGATGGGGAAGAAAAGTGATTTAAGTGACTTTGAATGTGGCATGGTTGTTGGTGCCAGACAGGCTGGTCTGAGTATTTTAGAAACTGCCGATATACTGGAAAATATCTAGTGAGCTGCAGTTCTGTGGGCACAAATGCCTTGTTGATGCCAGACATCAGAGGAGAATGGCCAGACTGGTTTGAGTTGATAAAAAGGCAACAGTATTCAAATAACCACTCGTTACAACCAAGGTATGCAGAAGAGCTTCTCTGAACGCACAACACATCCAATCTTGAGGTGGATGGGCTACAGCAGCAGAAGACCACACCGGGTGCCACTCCTGTCAGCTAAGAACAGGAAACTGAGGCTACAATTTGCACAGGCTCACCAAAATTGGACAATATAAGATTGAAAAAACATTGCCTGGTCTGATGAATAGACAACATCAAAACATGGATCCATCCTGGCTTGTATCAACGATTGAGGCTGGTGGTGTAATGGTGTGTGGAATATTTTCTTGACACACTTTGGGCCCATTGGCACCAACTGAGCATCGTGTCACCACAGCATACCTGACTATTTTTGCTGACCATGTCCATCCCTTTGAGACCACAGTGTACCCATCTTCTGATGGCTACTTCCAGCAGGATAACACGCCATGTCATAAAGCGCAAATCATTTCAGACTTGAACGTGACAATGAGTTCACTGTACTTAAATGGCCTCCATAGTCACCAGATCTCAATCCAATAGAGCACCTTTGGGATGGGGTGGAACGGAAGATTTGCATCATAGATGTGCAGCCGAAAAATCTGCAGCAACTGCATGATGCTATCATGTCAATATGGACCAAAATCTCTGAGGAATATTTCTAGTACCTTGTTGAATCTATGCCACAATGGATTAAGGCAGTTCTGACTGCAAAAGGGGGTCCAACCCAGTACTAGTAACTGTACCTAATAAAGTGGCCGGAGAGTGTATACAGTATATATACAGTTTCCATATCTTGTGATTTACAAAGATTTTCAGTTTATGAACAGTTTTGACTTGCATTATGGGATGTTGATATATGATTTTGATGCTGAAAATCCAACTGTAGAGTTTAACAAAGTGACTTTTATCGACATTTTAGTAGTTCAAAATAATACAATGTATAATAAATAATATATAGATCAAAGTAGTTTAAAAATAAACAGAAAATGTACTGGCAACTTATTACAAGGTTTTTGTATCACAAAACCAACCCAGACAATATATCGCTTTAAACTATTAAAAACATATATATTTTAGCAATAAGTAAAAACCTCAACAGTTTTTTCCACAGCCTCCACAGTTGCTCATATTTATAAAGAGCGCCAAACTGCCAATATTAGTGGACTCACATTGTTGGCCTTGCTTAAACTCACAAAGCATGCTCTAACACAAAGTACTTGCCGTGTCTAACAGCACTCCTAGACAAATAGTGAGAGAGTTTCATCAATATGCAGAATGCATGTGCCGAATTTAATGTTTGAGCAGGTGCAGAGTATAATCAAACTCTCCTAATGAATTGAATTCCTTCTGGGCGGTGTGATGGAGTCAGGTCCACCCAGTCCTCCAGATCTGGTGGTGGTCGAGGAGGTCACAGACAGCACTGCCCAGCTGTCCTGGAGCCCCGGCCAGGACAACGGAAGTCCCATTACTGGATACGCCATCCAGGGCAGGACTCCCTTTACTGTTGGCTGGCAAGCTGTTGACACAGGTACTTCGGACACCACAGATATGTGCAATGTGGAACAAACTGCCAACCTCTATCAGAACTAATGCTTCACTAGTTAAAATCATTAACTTGCAAATTTCCTAAGCCTTAATCTACAGTATGTTACCTGTTTTGTCTTGTTTGTTGGCTGCCTTGTGTTTTATCTATGATTTTGTCATGTCAGGGATTGTTATGTCAGTGGCTGCCTTGTGTTTTTTATATGTTTTTTGGTTTGACTCTTATACCTTTTGGTCTTTTTTAGATTGTACAGGCCTTTTTTAAATTAAAATGCTTTATGAATAAATACAAATAGAAAGCTGCTGTGAATTTTGTGGTCAGCATATGAGAGGCCAATAAATTAATTAGAATTTTCTTTTTTGCAGTCTTTATTCAAAAGTAATGCTTGTCTATTATTATCAGGGCTATTAGTCCAACATTTCCCCAACTATGCTCCTGAAGACACCCCACAGTACAAATTTTCAAGAGAAATAAAGATAGAAAGCTGCTGTGAATTTTGTGGTCAGCATATGAGAGGTCAATAAATTAATTAGAATTTTCTTTCTTTTTTTTTTTTGCAGTCTTAATTAAAAATAAATGTTTGTCTATTATTATCAGGGCTATTAGTCCAGTGTTTCTTAACCTTGTTCCTGGAGGCACACCAACAGTACACATTGTCCACCTCTTCTAAAAAAAAACACACCTGAATCAACTCAGCAGAACATTAGAAGAGACTCCA